>NC_091015.1:14112109-14412109 GCF_041296385.1 Aphelocoma coerulescens
GGAAGGAAGGAAGGAAGGAAGGAAGGAAGGAAGGAAGGAAGGAAGGAAGGAAGGAAGGAAGGAAGGAAGGAAGGAAGGAAGGAAGGAAGGAAGGAAGGAAGGAAAGGAAAGGAAAGGAAAGGAAAGGAAAGGAAAGGAAAGGAAGGAAGGAATTCGGAAGGAAGGAAGGAATTCGGAAGGAAGGAATTCGGAAGGAAGGAAGGAAGGAATTCGGAAGGAAGGAAGGAAGGAAGGAAGGAAGGAAGGAAGGAAGGAAGGAAGGAAGGAAGGAAGGAAGGAAGGAAGGAAGGAAGGAAGGAAGGAAGGAAGGAAGGAAGGAAGGAAGGAAGGAAGGAAGGAAGGAAGGAAGGAAGGGAGGGAGGAAGGGAGGGAGGGAGGGAGGAAGGGAGGGAGGAATTCGGAAGGAATTCGGAAGGAATTCGGAAGGAAGGAATTCGGAAGGAATTCGGAAGGAAGGAAGGAAGGAAGGAAGGAAGGAAGGAATTCGGAAGGAAGGAATTCGGAAGGAATTCGGAAGGAATTCGGAAGGAAGGAAGGAATTCGGAAGGAAGGAATTCGGAAGGAAGGAATTCGGATGGAAGGAAGGAATTCGGAAGGAAGGAAGGAATTCGGAAGGAAGGAAGGAAGGAATTCGGAAGGAAGGAATTCGGAAGGAAGGAATTCGGAAGGAATTCGGAAGGAATTCGGAAGGAATTCGGAAGGAATTCGGAAGGAAGGAAGGAAGGAAGGAAGGAAGGAAGGAAGGAAGGAAGGAAGGAAGGAAGGAAGGAAGGAAGGAAGGAAGGAAGGAAGGAAGGAAGGAAGGAAGGAAGGAAGGAAGGAAGGAAGGAAGGGAGGGAGGGAGGGAGGGAGGGAGACAGATGGACAAAGCTTCATTTTCACTCATTCATTTCACTCATACCATCAATGCCAAATTAGGATTTCTAAGTTTTATTGTACATAATTATCTCTTCCTGCAAATTTAAGTCCTAGAACTAATTGCTAAGCATCACATGTAAGTAACACTGACAGGCAAGTGCAGTGATCTGTAGCATCTACTTAGTCCATGTTATTTGAAATTCAAACTATGCTTGTGAAGCAGGACACCCATTTGAAGGTCTCATGAATGCTTTAATCTCCTTTCGTTGACAGTCTAGTGGTAGCTACCTTGCGTGCTGTAATATTATTTGTCTCAAGTTTTTGCACTGAAAAGCTACTGGAAATTTATTTACATTTTGTTTGTTTTTGACAAAGATAGTTACTATTTCTAACAGGATTTGTACACTTACCACTGGACATGATCAAGATTTGGAAATCCACCTTCAATGGGTTTTTGAGATCCTGGCTGGTTTTGTTTTCAAATCAGAAAAATAACAAATGTTCTGCATACAGAATTCCAAAACAATTGTACTAACAGTAAAATTAGAATTTTACTTTCTTTTCATATTCTTTGGTTGTATTTACTTAGTTTATGATGTCATGGTATGGTATATTATCATTTCTTAGGACAGTATATTAAAAATTATTAAGAGCTATAATTACATTCATTATAAGTTGGGGCCCTCCCCCTGCCATGTGGTCCTGGGAGAGGGGCCCTGGGGGGAGACACGGGGTTTCCCTGCCCCTGGTCAGCCTCGTTCCCCATTGGTTGTTTTGTGTTCCCCTGTGCGGGCAAGGACCCTCGGGTCCCGTGATTGAGCAGTTCCCGGGCAGAGCCCCGGCCATGCGGCTGGGGAAATAAACATCTCTGACACATCTAGCAAGAATCTGTCCATATATATTTCTTTTCCACGGGCCTTGTTGTTTATATGCCTGTTACAGTATCTGCACTGTAACAAATGGTAGATAATGTGGGCAGAACGATCCCCGATCCGTACAGTGACTGATTTGTGAGTAAATGCTGGATTTCTCTTGTTGTTTTCATTTTGCTATTCCATGTCTAAACTATGGAGGAACCCTGGAAAGACTCTTGGCTCTCAGAGCCACATATGGACATTTATCTTAAACTTGAAAAGATTCTTGAACGACGATTTGTAAATTTTAGCTTAATTCAAGCTCACAAGGAACTGAAACACTTCCTTTCATGGTTGTTTAAGAACTTCTTCTATGTTTCTTGGGATTTAATTCTTACTGAAGACTTTTGGAAGACCGTTTGGACACAGTTAATTTCTGAGTCAAAATATATGCCGATGGAAGAATATTTTTGTGAATATTATTTAATTACCGAGACTGTTGAGCAATGTCAGCTGTGTCCTGGTGAAGGGAAGCCTGGCTCAGGGACCGTGCGACCCAGGCCACGTGCACCGAGCGCTCTGCGAGCAGCAGCGAGGCAGTTCCTGCGCGCGGGTGGAGCGGCGCGAGCTGCAGTGTCGGCAGCGGAGCGAGGCGCAGTGGGAGCCCGCCCGGCCCCGCACAGCGCGTGCTGGAGCGAGCCCCGTGAACGCCCGGCCGAGAGGAGCGGCGCACGGGCAGCAGTGGCGGCAGAGCAGAGCCGCGCCCAGCCGAAACGCGCTGGAGCAGGGCAGGGGGGGAGGGGGCCGCTGCTTGGGGGCCTGGCCAAGACATGGGTGCGGCGCCAGTCAACAGCAGCGCAGCTGAGAGCAGAGGAGACAGAACACGGGGAGCTGAGCGGTGCGGCCCGGCCCGGCCCAGCCCGCACAGCCCCAAATGTGACCCCGGGAAGAGCGCACAGGCACGAGCAGCCCCGACAATTCCAACATGGGAGCGAGCGAAAGCGAAAGAGAAAGCAAGAACGTAGCAAGACAGAAAACAGCAGCCACTCAGAGAAAGGAAAAAATCACTGTAGCTAAGGTTTTAGGAATAGTAAAATGGTATAATGTTAAACAAAATCATGGTTTTATAATGAGATGTGACAACCAGCAAGACATTTGTTCATAGAACTGCTATTAAAAAGAATAAACCTGAAAAATGCATCCCAAGCTTGGGAGATGGAGAGGTGGTGGAATTCAAAATTGTGCAAGGTAGAAAAAGGTTACAAGCAGCAGAGGTCACTGGGCCTGATGGTGTTCCTGTAAAAGGCAGTATATATGCTAAAAATTGTAGTCATGTTAGACAATATCTCCATTGTAGGCCCCCCCTACAGTCTCCCTCTCCTAATCCCACCTTTCCCTTTTACCCTATATCCTGTTACCCCCAGTGTATTCCCAATCCGTTTTTCACCCCATGGCTTCCCTATACAATTCCCTTTCCCTACAACTCCTCTCCGATGGCGAGCAGGGAATGAAAAGGGGGAGGGGTGAAATTAAACCCTCTCCTGCCTCAGTTTCCCCACAAAGCATGCCTGGAGAGTCCTGTCTCCCTTCTGTCAGCCTTAAGATGTTCCAGAGAATCTGTTTGGACATTTAAAGACTCAGGAGGGTGGCTTGTTTTGTTTTGAAACTGTTCTTGTTATGTTTATCCAGTTGTTTTCAATGTTAAGTTTAAATCTCTTTTGTTAAAAATAAATGGGTGAAATGTTGGGGTCCCTCCCCCTGCCATGTGGTCCTGGGAGAGGGGCCCTGGGGGGCAGACATGGGGTTTCCCTGCCCCTGGTCAGCCTCGTTCCCCATTGGTTGTTTTGTGTTCCCCTGCGCGGGCAAGGACCCTCGGGTCCTGTGATTGAGCAGTTCCTGGGCGGAGCCCCGGCCATGGGCTGGAGAAATAAACATCTCTGAAACATCTAGCAAGAATCTGTCCATATATATTTCTTTTCCACGGGCCTTGTTGTTTGATACACGTGTTACAGTATCCGTACTGTAACAATTATACTTCAGCATCTTTTCCAGATTAGAATCTCCCTTTCATCCTGTAGTGAAATGCCTGACAAAAAACCAGTTTCATTTACAGAGTAAGTCAAATAGTGTACAAATTAGGGGATTGATTATATTTTCAATATCTTTCACTACATATTTTAATATTAATAAAAGTACTGTCACTCCAATTTATACCTTGAATAACTTATTTGCTACATTAGAGTGTGTGTTGTAATGAAATTTAAAGTGCCAAATGGTTTCATGGCAACATACATGGGTGACACTGTGTTCCTGACAAGGTGACACATTTCAATTAGAACCAATTAATGGATGTTTATAGGTTTTTTAAAAATTGTGTGAAATGAAGCCACAGAATCACAGAATTGCTAGGATTTATCCATGATTTTTCAAAAATAATGGAGAGCAGCAGAGCGACCACATCTGCCAGCCCCTTCAGCATCCATGGGTCCATGCCATCAAAGCCCATGGATTTAGGGGTGTTTAGTCTGCTTATCCAATCTCCAACCCAAGCCTCTGTGACCAGCCTTCAACCTTCTCTTACCTCTATTGCTCTGGTTTTGTATGGTGTACCATAATTCTACACTGCTGCTGGTAACATTTTATGCAAAATTGTAAACAAATAAAAAATAAGGGAAAAAAAACATGTAGAACTCCCACCAACGTGACAGGGAAGTTTGCATGTTGATAGAATGGTGGTAGCTTTCAAATTTGTTCTTTGTCATTCACTTAGTTTACATGTCTGCATAAGAGGCTGGATGACCTTGGCCTTTCCCATATATGTCACAACTTATGGTCATCACTAAAAAGAAGCAATAAAAGGAAAATCACAGTCAAACTATGGATCAGGTGTGTGTAGGCACTCAGATTTAGCTTAGAAATAAGAAGCAGCCATCCATTGAGGAAGAGCCTTCCTAGAAAATCAGTCCAAATTGGAATGAAACATTAGGTGATTCTGAAACTTTTAAGTGTTTTAGCACTTAGATTTGCTGGCCAAGCGCAGGAGGTCACCATGATAGCAGGCTGTGAATGGGGCTATTCCCATAGTACTTATGAATGCAGGTAGAGAACAAAGCATTTTCATGCAAGATTCCCACCTGAATTTTGCAAACACAGAAACAACACTCCAACTCAATTCAAAATGTGAGCCTGATGTGTCTGCACAGATAATATAAACCACAGTATCAGAAAAACACATTATCTGTAACTTGGCAAAAAAAGCACCACTTTCTGTGGAATGTCTCGATATTCATTTGTTATTTCTTTCTTCTTTTACTGCACTGCTGTAGATAATTTCTCTTGTTCTGTCTCATATTGTTCTTGGTTAGTGGCACTTGCCTGAAATTAGTTTCTAATTGGGATAAATGAACTGCATGTATTCATGGGGCCTGGGCAGTTGTTTTTGGCTTCCAGCAAAAAGCAGTGAACAAGCAAATTCTGGTGGCTGCTGACAGCTGTTTCACATAGGCTCGTGTTATCAGGGCAAACACATGTAAACTATAGGAATAAATAACATGCAAATGTTTATAAATTGAGTGAATTTAACTTTATCAGATTATCCTCAAGCTAGTTTTAGACTGAATTTAGTGGCACTAAATCGTTTAGCAAGTATCACAGGATAATGCTTCTTATCAACACAGTGAGAGTATGGTTCCTTTTTTTTGTAACTTTCCACTTGATACTCATGGTGCAAGATTTTCTAGTTCAAGACAAAGCAAGGTCAGCAAGGAGTTTGTGACAAGCCTCAAGGGTGTTTACTCACGTGAGCAGTTCATCATCCCATCCTGTCAAAAAGCTTACCAAACCCAATACATACAGAAGTGTGTTCTTATTTTCTAGCCAAAAATATTGCTGGGTTTGGCTTTCAAAATGTTGGCACTTACAAAATGCTGTATAAAGAAACATTTAATGTGAACTGTAAATCATAGTGGATGTTAAACAGTTGCTCCGTTTACCTGGATATCAAGAATGGTTTGGGAAATTGGAGACAGAATCCTCCATTTATCTTTCTTTTTTTTTATTAGAAATTCACTGCAATGTAAAGATTCATTCAGGGTAAGTTGTATCAGTCCTCTGTGTTCTAAACAGAAATCACTGCAAGAAGCAACCAAACATATTTAGGAAATAATCAAAGTCAAAGCTAATATTTTCAGGGCATTCACCTCCACTGAAGTATGGTGAACACTTACCCTTCTATGGGTCATATACAACGCTCTGTCAATTTACTGTAAACTTGCTCGGCATCACTGCAATGAATTTCGAGATGATACAAAATTCTTTTTAGACCTGACATTTACACTGTGACACCTTCAACTGAGTTCTAAGTTGGTAATGTACAGTGTTGTTGTGTAGTGATGGTCTCGTTTAACTAGACAGTTTACTTAATTTCCACTTTCTGCTTCTGCTGGGATCTGTTCTTGTCCCTGTTTTATTTATGAAAAATTGCTGCTTGCCCTTTAATATGTTAAATTGTAATTTCATTGCTTCTGCTAAATATGTTTTTATCCTTAATCCTATAGTGGCTAAATTAATCTGTACATTTAATACCATTGATTCAATTACATGATTCCAATTATTGGAATGAATATTGCATATTGAATTCTACTTTTTTGGCTAATATACACAGGAACAAACGACATAGGATTTTCATGTAAATCAAGAACTAAGATGTTAGAGATGTGTCAGTATCTTTACCTCCAGAAGTCCTTGGTGATTCACTATAGTGCTTGTAGCAGAATTGATTTACAGTGAGATTTAAAGCTGAGTCCAAAAGAAGACTGAGTTTAAATTCAAATCAATAAAACTTCCTTAAGTCATTAGTATAAAAATACTGTGTGGTCACCTGATTATTTTCTTAATAAAGGTTTTGGATTCTGATAATTGGTAGTTATTATAGTAGCTACTTCCATTGCATATTAAAAATGTTTTATCTCTAGCTAATATTTTTAGGGCTTTCGTCTTATCTTATTGGAACTTCATCCTCTGAATTTAAGAATTCACTATAAGATAGCCTCTTCCTTTTAGATAAAACTATCTCTTAACTTTTTACTTGACCAACAGAATAGACTGTTCTTTCTGGATTTGAAACCAGCACAGTATATGTTCACATAATGTCTTGCCTATGGCCTGGAGCCTGGTTTGTTCTCTGCCTCCTATGAAATTTGGAGGACTGAGGATATCTTACTACTTTCTTTCCCAGTTTGCTCTCTTTCTGCTTTAACAAAATTTGATTACACCTGCTTTCAGGATGAGGTGTCCTTTTGAGAATGTTCCTTCTAAGAGGGCTTTTTTGTCACCAGAAGTACAGTTAGATGCTTAAATGACCTTGGGAGTTAATCACTTCTTCCCCACTGGGCTTTAGATTTGGAACAAAGTAATTCTGGGAAAAAGATCTGGCAGATGAAATTATTTTATTTCTTTTTCTGTCATATTGTCAACGTACATTTACCTGTGTTAAAAGCACTAAATGAAACCCTTGTAAAAATAAAATCTGCCAGAGTAAAGTTTCTTTCTTGCTGTTCCACTTCCTAAGCATTATGCACAGTTTTATGTTCATTTATGTGTTCAAAGATTAAAGAAAGTGTTTATAGTCTTCACTCTGAAAGAAAGATTATAAATAAATTATTCCACTCAGAATAATCTGTATTTGACAGTTTTTGCTCAGGACATCTGATATCAAGAAAATCAGATCTTGAGAGAAGACGAGCACATCCTCCAGCATGTTATTAGATAAAAAATCAGATTATTGTTTTCATTAGAGGAACTCTTTTGTTGGCCACACTGAGGCACAGATAAGATTCCTCATGGTACCACAATGTATCGATGAGGAGGAGGTAAGTGAGGGTGTTCTGTGCCCAAATCCTGTTGGCATAGCCCTTGTGCCTGAAGCCCTGAGCCTACAAAGCAAGCAACAATGGATCCTGTCTTCTACAGTCATTGAGAATAATAATTCTCATCAACAGTCTGGAAAAACAGATACTCCTGCAAAGTAATGTGTTATGCTAGCCCTATTGAACTCAAAATGCCATCATGGAGACACCAGAACTTTGGGTTACATTAAGTCACAAATATCAATGCGCTTGCATGTGCTCCAACGTAGAGATTTCACTCCAGCTAAAAAGCACCATGTAACAGAGGCAGCAGATGTTTAATGGCTGCACCACTGACAATGTGTTTAACTGTTATTAATATTTATAATTCAGTAATGATAACCATGGCTCCAAAGTGCACTAAATGCACTCTCGTTATTGCTTTAAGTTAAACCTTTGTCTCAGTTAATTGGCTATATGTCCCACTCCTATGCAACCCATATGGCAAGGCCAGGAAATAATAATATTGTTATGCTGGAAAAAATTAGTGACTGCTCTCGAGTGACTGGTTGGTCTCCAGACAATTATTGAACTGGTTCAGCAGTGGTCATGCTAAACACCCATCCTTCAGCCTCAAGGAAAGAGGTAATTAAACTACATTTAGTGAGATCCCTAGAAACAGCAAGACTTGATCAAAAACTGCTATCTGTGGCCTGAGAGGCTGACTGGTTATAATGGCAGGGACACAAGGCTGGCATGGCAAGTTTTGGACAGGTATTTCAGCAGAAAATATGAATATAAAGCCATCAAAGTGAGAGGAGTCAGGGGCATGGCCAAATAAAATGAAGGAAATACTGTTTTGTTATGGAAATTGGTAGAAAGAAAGGCTGGGGAATTTCTTATCAGGAGAGTGTCAGTTTATAGCTAGTGAGATCCAGGAAAGACCCTGTGGTAAACTGTCCTTCAAAATGAAGATGGACCAAAGAACACATCCAAGAAGTTTTCTTTCTCTTTTTCCTCAAAACAGAAAGCAAGGCAGCTGGCATTTGGCTAAGGAGTCGTGCCAAAGGGTTAACAGCCATGCAACTTTGATCTTGTACAATGCTTTCAACTGATAGCCTTAAACCAATCTAAAGATCGTGACAGCAGTACTGTACTTCATACTTGTGTATAATTGGTTTTTTTTAATGTTTGGATAGTTAGTTAGGCTCCAAGCCCTCCTTTCATATAATTAGAGAAAATATTTTTACTCTCACACAAGATTGGATCTGACCAAAGCAAAAGAGAACCCAAACATTGGGTGAGGGATTGAAATAGCAGACGGCAGTTTTGCTTATATCTGTATTACATATACAACATTCAGTCATATTTAGCAGAAATAAACCCTTTCACTCACTTCCTGGGAATCTCAAGAGAGGAGACTGAGTTTGCTCAAGTTATCCATTGCAGTTTCCTTTTCCAGCCAAAACGTCCTCCTAGCCACTGGGTCACGGCACTAAGTACATTGACATTCTGTATCTAAACCATGAAGAATTGTTGGATAACTAACCATCACTTGTTTTTCTTTGAATTTTCTCCTTCAAAACAAATACTGGTAGCATTAATAATCAGTTAGTTATTAAATCTCAGTGTGCCAGAGTGTATTCATAAATATGTGACAACTTCATGTCTAAAGACAGAAGAAATTATCAGTAATTCAGATAATATTAATATTTTAATTAAAAATAAACAAAAACATTAAAAACAAAAAACAAGAAGTGAGAAAGAAACCAAGGATTTAAAAACAATGTTAAAACAGGTTGTTAGTTGAAAATGTTTTATGAAGCTCCTTAAATCTGGAACTGTTTTCTTCTGCCACATCAAATCTCAATTTAAAACACATTGCCTGTCCCTGCTCATTTCCTCTATTCCATTTTGGTATATACCAAGAAGTCATGTCCTGTTATTGGTTGAAAAGTGTAATGTGCTAGGTTCATATATTCTTACTTTAACAATATATTTAGATTATTGGTGGGAAATAGTAGTAGGATCACAGCTACACATTCATAAATGCAGATAAATGAACTCTTGCTGTTATGTTCAACATTTCTTTACCCATGGATATCCTGATTTTTGAATGTTATGCTAATAAAATAGAGAGTATAATTGCTGATATTTCTGACAGATATTACTCATAATTTCAGGATCTTCTGGAAGCTGCCAGGTATTCAGGGAAATGGTTCAGTCCTAAAAGTTACATGAATTATGTATTTCTAGTATGAAATTTCAGATGATCCAATATTTGTTATACCCTATTTGCTATTCATCATTTGCTATTCATTACACTTGTATTTATAAGTCTCAGTTACCTAATCAGGAAGTGCAGACAATAGTATGTGATTTGGTTGACCAGTCAAACACTTCAAACAGTGAATAGATGACACTATTTGAGAACAAAAAAATAGGCTGAAATCTGTTCACATAAAACTGTTCAGTGAATACTTACAAATAACAAATGTGTTTGTAGAAATCAGGATTGTTTCCAGAATGATTCATGAACTGCAAAATGGCCAAATTAGCAACAAACACTATTTGCAATGGATAATTCAATCAGTCATAGATATAAGAAAATTCAGCAGAATCTGTGATTCTCTTCAGAAATGTTGAGTAGCATTTTCTTTCTCTGCTTCACCATGAAAGCTGACTGGAAAACATGCTCTTTTCTTGCAAACTTCATTTTATATGGGTTGCCAATCTTAATAGCATTTTGCAAACTGTTGTACTCCCTTTCTCAAGTCTCCAGGTATTTTTTAGTCACATTCACTGTCAATAAACTGAGGTGTGTCTGCATTTGTTAAACCTAAAACCCCATGCCTGTTTAAGTACCAAAAGAATCTATCCGTTTTGAAGTTTAACTTTAGAAGCCTGGCTTAACTACTTTTGGACAGCCCCAGAAAGATGGTGTCAGGACCAGATTCTCTCCCCTTCCAAAGTTTGCAGTTACCTGTGAGAGCCACAAGCAGAGCAGAAGCTGGTGGCTGCTCCTTGTCTGTTCAGGCAGTCGGACCAGTGGTATAACCATGTTCTGATGGGATGACTGATGGCTGAGCTGTACTGCATAGATACAAAGTGATGTACAGACTTGGCAACACTGAATAATATTCTAGCACCACGAGCAGGATTGACATCCCCTACTTTTGGCCATGTCAGGGACTATTCTACTTAATCATCTAGGCTCCTTTAATGGAAAGAGGGAAAATTCATCTCTACTAAGTCACCTGGAACAACAGAGATGACTGACAGTTGTAGGAGACCAGATGATGAGCCTTTGGAAGACACATGATGGGGAATCCATAGGATGATGTTAGAAATGCCCAGTATCACATGTGGCTTCCAAAGGCCTCTCCAGAAAGATGTGGGTCTCTCCTAGGTCCTGTGCTGTAATTGCACTGAGATCTGGCATAATCTGAGTTGCATAAAATCCAACTAGATGTCTTTATATGGGCAAAGGAATTGCTCTAACTTTTATGTGACAAAGGAAGCATTTTACCAATGTTATTGAATAACTACTCTTAAATGTCTCCTCTTGCCTTTGTTTTGGTGAGATGCTCAACTGCATGATCTAGATTTCCTCTGTTTTTTATTTAAAATCCACAACACATCCAAGAAATGCTAGAGATTGTACTCAGTTCTTACATATTACAATACATAACCCATAATAATATGGAAGGATCACACAGTTTAAGAGTATGGGATGGTGAAATTTCTTACTTTGCTTTAATGATATTTGCATTGTTGTCTCTCTGCATGTGTGCAGCACCTGGTTCACAAAGCCCAGGAACAGAGGCTGGCAGGGAAGTTAAAGTAAAATGCCTTTGCAGCCTATACAAGATCTGTGAATAAAATGCATCGTCCCACCCTTGCTCCCTGCTTGTTCCATCCTCTTTGGACTACAGGAAAACAGTGGGAAAACCTGTGTCCCACCTGACCACAGCTTGTGGGGCATGCAAGTTATGGCAGATACTCAGGTTACTTCTTACTTCTTCATTCTCACTTGTTTTTCCGCATGTATTAAGTGTTTCTTGTTTTACTTACAAGCTCCTTGTGCCAAGCTACAATGCAGTCAGCAGTAAAGCAGCCATGCAAAGCAGGGAAAAGTGTGACAATGAGCTGATTGATCAAATATTTCTCAATTTATCCATATACTGTGTACAGTACTTACTTCAATTTTCTTATAAACTGCTCCATCATCACTTTTATATATGACGTCAAGCTGCAAAAGCTGTATTAATTGTCCTGCTTCTTAAACTATGGGAATGGTTTCTTCTGCTACTCACAGTTTGGATACATGTGATTACAAGAAAAATCTGCTGCATATTTCAAAGTGCTCTCTTTAATGTGTATAACTATGTTTGTTAAGTAACAAACCCATGAAAATAGAAGGCAACAGAATGAAGTACATCAGGACTATACTGCAAAATTGTTCATTTTAACTTACAGCACTTGTCACAATGAAATCTCAGCTTGAAATTCACGTTTACATTTATTTATTTATTGTTTTAATCCTAGTGTGCTTTAATCTTCAGTCCTGGAAATAAATTTAAGGCCAGTTATCTTACCTACCTTATTGCTTGTTTTGTTGTTTGGGGTTTTTTTAATATATCTGAAGTCTATATCTGGCTATGGAGTTATCTTTTTTTCACTTTTTTTTTTTTTTTTTTTTTCTAACAGGAACATGTTGCTGTTTTACAAGCCTTAAAGGAATTTTTTTTTTTTTTAGATTAATTAAAAAAGGCTTACCAGGCTTGTACCAGAAAAAAACAGATGGGATGACTCTGTAAGTGGAGTCATTCATTTACATCAGAGCTTGAAATGAGTGGGGCTGCTCAAGTGCGTCAAGTTGCATGAGCAAAGCACAGTTTGGACAGTAACACAGACTCTTGCAGCTAATCAGATGTTAATGCTGGGAGTCCAGGAATGACCTTAGGTTACCAGATCTAGCAAGATGCTTTTACCCACCTCGAGTTGAAAAGTGTCACAGAGGAAAGCCTAAATGTTCACTGGAGAAACTCTTTAAAATAGAAGCATCATAACGTCTCTGAGTCACAGAGCTTTGCAGAATGCAAAGAGGTCACAGCATGGTCATCCCCTTGAGGAAATTTGAGTAATATAAAAATTTTCTGCCCTCTGACTTAACTGCATGGGTGGCTGAGCTATTTTACCACTCAGGAAGTCTTGAACAGCAAAAATGCTGATCAGAGGACAAAAGTTGCAGTACTGTTTTCCTTCCCCATTCAGTTTCTTTCACGTTTATTTTGATATTGGGGGTTTTAAGTTGCGTGAAATTATTTAGCTGATTATTTTTCCCGTAGTGTCCTGAAAAGAAAATCCTATATGACTTGTAAACAAGAAAAGATTTTTTTGCCTTTTTTTTTTGCTAAAAAAAAGAAGAAAGTGTATATGAAAGGACCAGAAGGTAAATTAAATTTTAGAGAAAGAAAAGAAAATAAAAAATGGTATAGCTCGGCCATATGTAGGAAGACGTGAGTGCTCACACATATACATTCTTTGTCAGTATAAAAATAATACCTAAATAATCTGCAAACAGATCAACTCACACAGACATTCCTACAGTCATTCAGGAGTATTAGCAGAGGCATACATATTTGTATTCCTTGTTCATCATATGAAATTATATATGGCATACACTATATCATATACATGATATACCTAGAAATCTTTTAGTCTAGCATCATTGGTTTTTAATAATTTTCACAGTTTATTTCTGCCAGAATATGGTGTTTCTGAGACTAATACAGGGGGAGCCTTACTGGGTATCTGGAGGTGGTATAGCTCCTAAAAGCACACATATTTGCCTTTCGTTAGAATGCTTTTTCATCTCAACCCAAACTTATCAACAACCCTTTTGAAGTATGAAATTCTTCATAGGGATGTTTAAGAATGAAGTAAAAAACTTTGAAATATTAAATTCATTAAGAACTCTTCAGCAAAACACAACAACTAACAGCTATTTATCTTCTGGCTCCTGTTCACACATTCATACATGATAAAGAGAGAGTGGAAAAACCAGCTAAACTGGTTTCTTTGTTAGGTGTCTTCCCATCTACCCCTACAGGTTATATCTTGTCACTAAGATAAGATTTTTGGGATAAGGACTATCTCTTGTCTCCGTATTTGTGTGACAGCCAGCAGAGTGACTACTGCAAAACACAGCAAAAGGGAAAACTCCACTCACAAGGCTGTAGTTAGATGAATGCAGTAACAGCTGTTCTGACTTAGGCCAACAGTCCATCTTGCAAGATACTCATATCTTGTGCCCATCAGTATCCACAGGTAAAAGTCCAAGGGAAGAGCAAACATATGTAGTCCTTTGCATATTCAGACTGTTTTAATTTTCAGCTCAAGGATTTCTGTATCTTGATACAATTTTCCTATTTAGAAATCTCCAGAGGGCAATTCTTGCAAGCATTTGTCCAGCTGCCCATTGATATCATGCAAATTTTATGCACAATGTCTTCTGGCAAGCTATCCCACAGGTCCATCACTCGTCATATGGAGAACCATCCTCTTTAGTTAGTTCTGAACCTGCCCCTTGTGTCTGAACATGATGGCCTCAGTTTTCATTTTTGGCAAAGAAAGTGAGCTGACAATCTTCATGTCACCCATAATTATATCGAGCTCCACCAGTTTCCCCAAGTTTCTTCTCAAGGCTGAGGATCTCCAGCCTATGAAGCTGCTGTTCATGCAGAAACCATTTCTGAAAAAAAAAGGAAACATCCTTTTTGCCCTTTTGTGGACCTTTTAAAATCCTAATACACCCCAGAGACCATTTTATAAGTAGAGCTGGGACTGCCTTTCCTTATGTGCATCACTTTACATATATCTACATTGCATTTCATCTATCATTTTATTGCCCAGTCACTCAGTCTTTGAAATACTTCACAGTCTGCCCTTGTCCTACAGGTCTGAATAACTTTGTGCCATCAGCATATTTTCTTATTTTACTGCCTACTTTCTTTTTCAGGTAATTTTTGACAATTTTCTCTGGGGCAGTGCTGGTTTAACCAGCTTATACCTGCCCACACCCCCAGCACAGTTGGAATAGCTGTCCATGACCTGGACTGAGGTGACACAGTGACCTGGATCAGGAACGTGACCTGCAATTTTTGTTTGCCGGACTATTTTTAAATGGGAAGGCAGGAATATGGCAGCTTATTCTTCCACTACCCCAATGCTGAGGTGAATGAGCAAGCTTAGCCTATTTAGAACTTTCCCCTATTTCACATATCAACTTTAAATGCAATACTCAACGCATACAAATCTTCATGGCCACTGTACATGGTGTCCCAGATGATGAATAAGACAGAGCATAGGGAGAAGAAGAACAGGTAAGTGTATCCTACTTGGATTAATCATTGTCATGTCTGTGTCAAAAGAGAATCCAGTTAAAAAAAAAAAAAAGTAGGCCACTAACCAAACTCTGTAGAAATGTTAACCAAGAAATCTTATGAGGAAGAAGACAAAAGAAATGTGGATTAAATTGAGTATGGTTGGAGTAAGTCTCTAAACATTAGGCATCCTAACGTAGACACCAAAGCTCTTAATTTTAATCTCCCTTTAGTCAAAAAAGATGAATATTTTTAGGAAACAATTCATAAAATATCGTTTACATACCTGCATTAGAATGAATTTCAATGACTGTATTGATTATATCACCACTAACTGTAAAAAAGTTTGGAAAATTAGTTCAGAATTAGACATCTTCTGCTGTTCTGGAGCCCACCTTTAGTCTGTCCACCTTGTTTGTGTCTAGAAAAAGTTAAATAAGATGATAGCCCATCCATTGGAATTGAAGTTTAAACACCTTGGTTAAACTTTTGCTCAATTTTTCAGAATGACTCCCCAGGTCATCTCATTCATCCTGGATCAACCAAGATAGACATCACAAATAATATGTGCAATTTTTCTTCATTTATTGTACTTGTCCTCTGCTCAGAATTCCTAGCATGAGCTCCAGGTTTCAAAAAATAAAAATCTACTTGCAAATGGTGACAGCAATCTCAGTGGTAGCTGTTTACCCACAACCATTTGAGCAGCATTTGAAAACAGTGACCAAAACTGTTTAGTAATAGAGTAAAAAAATATAGGTTGTTTTGTTTGTTTTTTTTTTCATTTCCTTCCCTTGTTCGAAATCAATAAGTAAAAGATTTAGAAATTTATGAACTACTGAAAACAAAGGACTGGGATGGAAAACATTATACAAAATTAATTATAGTGATCACTGTTGCCATGATTGTGATTTACAACACATACCTCTGCTTGTAGTAAGAAAGACATAAAACAGAATATGGAATTAGTTGGAGAGCGATACTTTTTCTCTGTGTTTTCCTGAGTGCCAGATTTCTAAAAATTCCCTGGCTGTGACGAGTTTCCTCCTGCACTGCAATCACATCGTGGGTAGCTTTATTTCCAAATGTGAAAGGCATTAGATAGTGTTTCCAAATACAAGGTTAGCTGACCTTCCTTAAGGCAAGCAGAGGAAGCAGAATAGGATGCTGAAAAGTGGGATAACTTTAAAGCTTTGGGACATCTGGCTGCCCTGTACGAGATGGAATCAAGCAGCTGCTAAAGTGTCATAGGAATGCTCTGCAAAGGCACACAGGAATTATCATTCCAGATCAAACTAACGGTACCAGTACCAGATGCTTCAGAGGAAGACGTAAAACTTCCATAATAGGCAATTATGCAACAACATGTTGGGGAGGGAAGTTTCTCCTTTAAGTCTCAGCCATTTAGTGCATGATTAATATCCTGAAGAATGTGGATTGATTTATGTCCTGGAGAAACCACAGTTACCCTAATAATTCATATAATGGCTAATCTTTTTTTTTTAAATATCAACGAGCTTTTTCTACATGTTGTATTTTTGTATTATTAGGAAACAAGTATGAAGAAATATTGAAACCAACTGAAACTCAAGGAACAACATAGAGGGGAAATGTAATGATGTAAATTAGAATATGGCCAAAAGGCCAGGAAGAATCACTAAAAATGCAATACACGTGTTTTCTCTTTAACCACTTGACAGCATTAAGAATGGTAGAAGTATATCTAACAAAGTACAAGTTGGAGCATTCAGGTGTGAGGCTGTGGGAATGAGAGGAGTGGGAATGAGCACTGCCAGTTGGCTGGATGAGGACCCCTTCCTTCCCTTCCCTGTGTCAGAGCTGCCAACAGCCCTGCCACCACAGAGAAGAAGCATCAACAAGGGCACTCTCCAACCCCACTGCTTTAGTCAGTAAAACATGTACCTGATTCTGTGACTCTGCAATTAAAATACACCCTTAAGTCCCATTTGTCTAAGAGACAGAAATGGTATACTCTCATTGCATGGCATACAGTCTGGTATTTTCTTTGGGCAGCTTTAATCCAAATTGTGACCAAGCCACTGAGCTGCTTCTGAGAGCTGTTAAATGATAGACCAAGCCAGTAGAGTTGTGTTACTGAGAAAGCTTCTCTAAGGAGAGCATTAAACACCCATTGGTCAGGGCTGCTGCAGTAGACTGAGCAATTTTTTTCTCTCTCAGAGTGTGAGCATGTATTCTAAACTATTTATGTTAAGAAAATGAATGCCAGGATCTGAACGTTTGCTAGGGGTATGACATGACAGGCACACATGCTACAGCTGTGTACATCCTGCTGCTGCCAGAGACTGTATTTCATTTTGAACTACTTAAAGAAGTAGTTTAAGTTTTATGGCAGCCCACAAAGTGCACCAGCATATAAACATAGTCTCATCTGAGAGAGGAGTTTTGGTCCATGCTACCACTTTTGAGTCAGTACAAAATAGTGAGGATACAAATGGGAAATATCCATTTAAACATAAGCAGACTGAATAACTAGGTCACCCAAGTATTTCTTAGATTATAAAACTGTGAGGAACCAGTGTGCTAATCTAATCCAGCCTTTCTAAAAGACATCCTGTTCTGAGTTACAGATTTCCAGAGATAGAGTTTTGCCATAATCCTTGTTAAATTGTTCCAGAGGTTAATCATCTTCTTCATAAAATGAATGCCTTTAAATTGGAATTTTTCCAGCTTCAGCATCCATCTACCACGTTTTGTTATGTCTTTGTCTGTTGAACTGAAGAACCCCTAATTATCAAATGTATTTTCTCCATGGAGATACTTATAAACTGTGATTATGTCATCTGTTAACCTTTCCTTTGATAAACTAAACAGATTGAACTCATTGAATTTGCAATCCTTGTTTTCTTGTCCTCTAACCATTCCTGTACTCCTCCAGATTTCTCACCTTCCCTCCTAAGTTTGCAGGCAACTACATAAGATGGTGAACCCCAGAAGTGGGCATATTAATGTTGTCACAACCACACAAAATATGAAGAAGATACAACAGCCCAACTTCTCCTCACTAGTCCAAGCACCACAAAACCATATTTGTTCAGTTAAGATTCCCTGTTTATATTTTGAGACCTAACAGTTAGTCAGTTGTAATAAACTCAATGTGTTCTCTGTTGATTTTTAGTCATTAGAGTTTCTTAAAGAAATGTTTGCTGGGTACTTAGATGAATGCCTGACATAAATCTATGTATATTATATCAATGTGATTTACCTTTATTAAACCAGCTCGTAATCCCATCAGAGAGAGACATCTGGTTGGTTTTACAAGAACTATTTTCATAAACTCATGTTGATTGACATTTAATATACTCTGCTCTTTTGGAAGTTGTGGTATCCCAAATGTTATCATTTCATAAGGAATTATTCTATCAGCTGTTGAAAGACTAGGTTCTGTCCCTGTGGAAATTCTACGGGTCATTTTGTATTAACTTGATTCTAACTTACATTAAACCTCTATCAGCCTTTTGTCATATACTATAATGCAACCACCACTGCAAAGGGGCTGCTTTACACAAGTGCAACCAGTGGGATAAGAGTGCCAACACTTTACAACAAATTAAACTAAGCGTGTAGTCATAATTGAGCCTTAGGCTTCCAGAAAATCAGTCTTCCCATGGAAGAAAAGTTCATTGATCCACAGCCTATGTGAGCATGTTTATTTTAAAAATACATTAAATACATTATGATAACATAGGTCAGTATATAAAAAGATGCATTAAACCAAAACCACCTAGATTTATACAAAGCCTATGTCCCAGTGCTAATACTTTACTGGTAGATATGGAAAATTCCCATCATTTATTATAAAACACTTTACTCCCAAAACTTCATAAAGGCAACAGAAGTTATAATCAATATTGCAGAGCTGAACTGCAATGGACAGAAGTTTAATAACATGAAATGTAATCAAAATACCCAAAGTTCACATTGAATGGGTTTGGACAGAAATCAGTAGTGGATTCTAGGGTAAAACTTTGACCATAAGATCAAATTCAAAATAAATTGATGCAAAATTGCTACCTAGGTGTTCCTTGTGTTCTGCAGTCCTAAGATTAGGTCAATAAGAGCACTGCACTTTAGACCACCATAGCCTCTAGTCTTTAATTTATGCATCCAGGTTTACTATGTACCCAAAGCACTGCAGTGGATAAACCTGTAAGAAGTAAAACAACATGGTCTGCGGAACTGGAGTTTTTTAAGAAATTACAATAAAAACATGAGTTCCACATCCTTTCTCCTTGATCCCCAGGGTCTGGGCACACATTGCTCCCATTGCTGTGCTGATTTCTCTCCAAAAACTAGGTAAAGAGCTGTTTCTATAATGGGTTCTTTAGAAAATCATCTGGAGAAGGAAATGTTATTATTCCTCACCCCTATTTTCCAGAACTTTCAGGGTCTGTAGCAGTCATCTAGAGACTGGCGTTCTGAGTTCAATTCCCTTCTCTGTCTAATTAATTTAAACCCTGTTATTCTAATTACCTAAGGCACTATATTTGTTAAGAAGGGCTTTAGAGGCTTGTATTGTTTTCGTTCCCTCATACTGGATTTCTTCCATTTTATGTGACCCATTTAAACAACAAAATGAAAAAGAACAAGCTGACTTTAAATCCCAGGGTTTAAATTGCTCACAGGAACGTGTAATAGTAAAACATTATAATAAATAGGAGAATTACCTAGCTCAACCTCTGCTACTTGGTACTTGCTATCTGTTTTTCTCAGTGAATGTTCAAGTTGCTCTTATAAAGCAGAAGAGCTTTGGGATGGGAGAATGAGGGTGTCCACTCCCTCCCACTCAGGTTAGTGGTAAAGACACATTCCAGGAGACAGGAAATGAAGGCTCAAATCCAGTTGACCTAGGGAGAAGCTGAACTTCTCTCCTGCATTGGTGTCCTGATGAAAACAAACACTAGCTGTATTCCTGTTTCCTGGCTTTATTTATTCTCTAGCAGCAGATGAGCTGCTAGGTTTGCTTTAGAAGACACTGATACTGATGGGAGAATCCATGTGAGTTATGGCAAGATTTAGGCCAGGGACAGGTCTTGAACTGTTTTGCAAGTCTTCCTGGAGTGGGAATTTGAGAGAACAGAGGAGGTTTTATCTCACCAACCTTGAAATGACTAATATACAACATGTTTAATATAAGTTGTCTAGGATCACTCTGTAATGCCCTGAATGGATGTATTCTGTGAGAGAGCAAGTCATTGCAGCTATAGTCTATAGTATAAACGACACCTTGCACACATACCTGGTTTACTCTGGTGACAATAGAGGAGGGATAAACAACCCACTCAGATTAGACATCTCATTTTTAATGGCCCATTTAAGGCAAAAATAATCCTACTCTTGAAGTCACAGATATACTTCCGGTTTAAGGAACAACTGCTGAAAGAGTTGTGGAGCTAATTTGTAGATCTAAGTACCTGCAATAACCAATCCCACCTAACACTCCTGGTTATTCTCCAATCTGTTGTAGTTGGACTGAAGCAAAAAAAGGAAAATCTTGCTCATTTTTTTTCACAGAAATTCAAAATCTTCCCTTTAGAATTCACCTTCCAAGTCCCAGCAAGATGTATGATGTGCAGCTCCTCTTTTCTGTCACACATGCCTTCCCTGTACTTTTTGCTTTGACCCTACCAGCATAATCCCAAGAAAATGTTCTTTTCAGGGCTTAACTCCACTGATGAGGTGTTCTTATTTGTGCAAGAGGTAATGTACTTTACTAAGCTCCAATTCATTATTATTATCGTTGACCCAAAGCTGACCTGAAGGCATAAGATAAGGTCCAAGACTACCTGGCTAGAACCAATCAAAATTTCTTTGTGTTGAAGATAGCCATGTATTAACTGAATTTTCTGTATCCTTGTGTTATCTCAGTGATCATCAGAAAAGTATCTACTCTGACTGCTGGCCACTGACTGGTAAATTGATTCCTTTCCTGGCTTGCAACAAGTGACTGTAGAGAGTGACTGCACAGATGAGAGATATCTGGAATTTCCGTTCTCCAGATCTCCTGCATTCTGAGGGAACTTATGATTATTTTTTTTTCTGGGAGAGAGGAGTAAAACTGAAACAAACATTTTTGATTTTGCTTAAATTGAATTTTTTATTTAATAAATTACTCTGACAAAACATTCCAAAATAATGTCTGTTTCTTTAGCTCAGGAGACAATTTTTCTGTTCTCTAAAAATGACACAGTGTGGCCAAGGTTGTCAAAAAGGCACAGTCTTGAGCAAAAAGGACTCATGCACATATTTCACTGTGTTGTAGAGGTGTGTTCTGAGATGGTTAAAAAAATATCTGAGTTGTCTACAGCAGCAGTTATCATTGCTCTCGATAGTATCAAGATTGTCCAGTAAGTACCATACATGCATGGCCAGAGCTAGGGATAAAGAGAAATAAATAGGTTGGGATCAGCTGCTATAACAGCTTAAAGATTCCAAGGAGACCTTATAGCAGCCTTCCAGTACATAAAAGGGGCTTACAAGAAGGCTGGAGAGGGACTTTTCACAAGGGCATGTAGACATAAAACAAGGAGGAATGGCTTTAAGCTGAAAGAGAGTAGGTTTATATTAAATATTAGAAAGAAATTCTTTACTATGAGGGTGGTGAGAAACTTGAATATGTTGTCCAGAGAGTATGTGGACTCCCCATTCCTGGAAGTGTCCAAGACGAGGCTGGATGGGATTGAGTAATCTGGTGTAGTGGAAGTGGTCTCTGCCTATGGCAGGGGTTGGAACTAGATGATATTTAAGGTCACTTTGATATTTCTAAGGATCATTGCCAAGGCCTGTACTTATATACATTAGGTTGTTGCACCTGGTTAATGACATTACCAAGTCTGATTTTGGCCAAGCCAAAATTACCATGTAGCATAGACTTGATTGCTAATCACAGATTCCCTGAACCAAGTACTTTCTAGAACTTTCTCTGCAAATACTCCAGGAGCCTAGCTTGATCCCCATCAACGTTACAATATGTTATAACTAAAAAATTAAGAATGCAGAGCTTAAAATTAAATGTACAATGAACTGATTCAGGTGTCATTTTCTGGTTCTGGAAAAAATAAGATACAGTACACAGGAAATGCTTCATCTTTCTTCCACCCCCTTCTTCAATTCTAAAGGAAAGTCACGTTTTCCTACATACAGAAAAAAAGAAGATGACTCATAACTCAAACAAGTATTTTCTTAAACCAACTCTTATTTTCCCAAATATTTTACTGGAGCAGACTTTACAGTTCTGAAGAAGTTTAGCCAGCTGTGCAGGTTGACTTTTGAAGTGTAAAATAAACCTTTACTTACCGGATGTCAAGAATATGACTTTGTGAGATAATCACAGGTTTTGTAATAAGTTGGTGGTAGTTCTTTCTAAGTGGAATGAATGAGGTCTTGGTGCCAACTCTTAAAAAAAATGACAACATGATTATTAACAACTGACTGGAATCGGAAAAGAAAAATCAACAACAAAATTGACTGTACTTTTTGGTGTGTGTTGGGAAGACAGAAATTGTTCACTAAATTTCATGGAAGTACAGCTGTCTTTAATGAGTATGCTATTCCTTCATTTGGGAGCAGCAGTGGAACTGCAATCAAGTGCCCAGAAAGACAACCTTAGACCTAGTCTTGAGACATCAACCTAAGCTGACCTTTTCCTTAGGCCAATCTTCTTCTACGGGACCTGGATATCCTGATTCTCTGCTAATTTGATGACAGTTCCAAGAGATGACTCATCTCCCATCCAGTCAAAACCAGTTCAGCTCCCCATCCGTTCACATGACTTCTATGTCTGGGGACAGAAAGGGGGATCCTCTCCATAAAGCATGGGTTTTACCATCTTCTGAGAAAAGAGGGCTGCTCCTGCTGTCAGCACAGAGAACAGCAGTAGAAGGACATTAACACACCCTCTAAATATTTCACACAGAGACAACCTTTTCTGTGCTAAACACCAGCAGTGAAGGCTTGGAAAAGTTGACGCACCTGAGATGAGTGGCACTAAATTTCCCTGCTGGCTGAACCCATTGGTATTTGGCATAGATTCCAGCAAACTTTCCCACCCTCCAAAAATATCCCTGTGGACTGTCATGGTGCCGCCTGGTTGGCTGCGATTGTTCCGCACTTTCAGACAGAGTACACAGTCTTGAGCTGGAAACAGAAATGTGGGCTTATTGCAGGATTTGGAGAAAAGTTGAGGGACACTTTTATTTCTGATGGCCTGACTCTGAACTTGCTTGATAATCCGGAGCTGCTCTAGGCAACCTGAGAGTGGGAGTTCTCACAGAGGCTGGGTCCCCATTTGAAAGGAGTACTAACAAGGACATGTGTACTGGCTCTCTTCTCACTTGCTGGCCTTGTGCCTGCGAGCCAGACCTGCTTCTATATATATATCAAAACTTTTGAAGTCCCTTGGGAACAGCTATCCTTTGCCAGTGAAACCATGTGTTGCTCATCCCCCTGGCAGTGCTGTATTGCCAGCTCCCAGCCCTGCCAGCTGACACACTGCTGAGGCCAGCAGTGGAGAGGGTGGCCAGCTGTCCCCACCTGCCTCTTGGGTCACCCAGGGACCAGCGCTCATCACCTCTCCTGCTTTTTCACTACTGTCCTTCAGACAGGCCTTTCCAGTACTGGAAGCTACTCCAGCTCACCTTTATTTTTGTCCATTTTTATTTGATATCATCTTCTTCCTGCCGGCTCCTCACTGCTTTGTTGAAATAATATATTTTCTTTCCTCTCATCTTCTCCTTATTCCAATTTTGTCCATTGTTTCTCAGATTCCACTTCCAAACTTCAAGTTTCTAACCCTCTGCAGCCAGTTGTATAGCTCACCTGCACACATTACTTTATCTTTTCTTCTGTCCCATGAATACATGCTTGACAGTCCTCTCCACTCTGTTGCTCCGGATTTCCCAGTCTATTATATTCCTGAATATTCTGCACGGGAATGAGGAGGACAGAGAGGAGGTAGAATCACCCAAAACCTTTGTACATTAGTACAAATGCCATTGCAAGTCTGAGGTTTGAGAGGCCAGCTTATTAGAAAGTGACCATTAATATCCAGACCAAATGTTATTTCAAAGCAACTCTTTTCCTCCCTCCCTGAATTCCTGTATTTTGTTTCTGACAGAACCTAATAAAGAAAAAGAAAATACTTTACTCTGTGGAGGGAATTAATGCAGCAGGCCTGCAGTGGCTCTTCTGGAGCCCTCCTCATTTACAGTGAAAATCCAAGTAAGTCCCCTGTAAATACACACCCTCAGCATTTCTGCTAAATGCATGCTATTTGCACAATAGCCCATTACAACAGCCCATCTGTCAACCCTCTTTCATGGCCACAGGTGGAAAATGAAAAATTCTTTTGAACAGAGCACTGAGGGTCTTTGGAGGAAAGCTTGTTTGCGGCTGTATAGCCAGGCCTCCCACAGAGCCAAGATCTGCAACCTTCTGGGGCTCCCAGCCGTGGCTGGCCTTTAGTCAAACAGTGCCCAGGGCAAGCCAGAATTTCATGCCTTTCCAGAACGCTAATTGATTGGGGATAAACATTAACCTAGAAATTCAGTTGTGCACTCTAGTCCTAAGCATGCTGGGCAGCCACCCAGCTAACCCACCCCTCAGGCTAACCCTACTTCAAGGGTCTTTGTAGAAGACCCAGAAGGTCATGGAAGTTTCATTCATTTTATGGTACAGACAACTACAAAGCACTTAAACGTTTTTATTTTTTAAGAGCTTCCCTTCAATTCAGAAAATTATTGTGAAACCTTGGTGAACAGAAGCACGGCATGTGCCAAGCTCTGGAGATAGACTCCCTGGTTCAGAGATCAGAGCAATGAAGCAGCACCTCAGCCCAGACTGCAAACTGAAGTCAGGCAATTATTTAGATCACATATGCACTTACAGTGACAGATAATCTACCCGTTCCCTGAACTCTGAGAGACATCTTGCCCTTCCAAAAATGTCGTCACAGGTTCTCAGCAGATCTGGCAAAGAGTAAGTGCAACTAAAATACCACTGGCCACAGTCCAACTCGGAGCACATAAGCCCTGGGCTCTCACCCCATCCGCCAGTGTGGGAATAAAGTTTCTAAGAGGCGGCTAGAAATCAAAGAAAGAATGACAGAGATTTTTGTGACACTCTAAAACTATTTGCTGAGAGCTGTAAGGTTGCTAGTCTCCCTATTTTGTTTCCAGAATGATTCAATTACTCAGTTAAAAAAGAAAAAACACACATTGACATACAACACAGGATTAGAAAAAAGCCAGCAGCAGCAGACTGTTCTTAAAACCAGGTTTTCCCTTGCCTTGGCCATATGGATTGTGGCCATATCTATTGTATTATTTTCCCCATTATTTTTCTTTATTTTTTTTCACATTCTACTCATCACAGAATCATAGAATCACTAAGGTTGGAAAATACCTCCAAGATCACTGATTCCAAATATTAAGCTAGCACCATTGTATTCATCAATAAACCATATTCCCCACTCATGCCATTTGAACATTTCCAGGGATAGTCATTCCCCCACTTCTCTGGGCAGTCTGTTCCAGTGCCTGACCACCCATTCAAAGAATTTTTTTCCTAATATTCAACCTAAATCTTCCCTGACACAACCTGAGGTCATTTTCTCTTGTCCTGTCACTTATTACCTGGGAGAAGAGACCAAGTCCCATCTCACTACCATCTCTACTCAGGTAGTTGTAGAATCTCAGGTAGAATCTCTTCAGGTAGTAATCCTCTCAAAGTTTGTTCACAATTCTGCATCATCTTTGCTCATCCCTTCTTTCTTTTTTCTTTTCTTTTTTCTTTTCTTTTTTTTTATTGGAAATTATTTTTTTCTGACCCTTCTACCCCAGTTTCATCCTCTTAGAACATGAAACCAGTAACACTGAAAGTAAACTTTTGAACCCGAAGTGTTTGAGTTAGGTTAAAATTAGGTAAAACCATCTGCACACCAAAGGCCCTCCTTATGCTGAAAGAAGAAATAGGAAGATAAGACATGGAGAAAGTGGTGCAGATAAATCTTTCATTCTCTGCAGCATCACCAGCTGAGGACATGCCCACACCTGCCAGTGCAATACTATGCCTTTGGCTGTTGCCCAAATCCACTGTAAGCAAAAGCACCCTGATATCAACATCCTAGCTCAGAAGAACTGAGAATCAACATCTTAGAGGCAGAAGAACTACATTTACTTAGCACAGGATCCTAACAAAATAACTCTGCCCCTCAGCATGGCTAATTATCAAAGACACAACTTTACCCTGAAAACCGATGAGAAGCCAGTTTAGGAATATCTATAGTGTGCTGTATGGTTCAATATAGATATGCCAGATTCTAGCTACTGTTCAGTACAATTCTTCCTGTGAATGCTACTCCCACAAATGTCAGTCAGAACCATATTTCTGACAAAAAGCACCCAATGACAGCAACTGTGAAGCGTTTGGGAGTCTGCTGCCTTCCAACTTTTAAGTCTTTTATGTATTTAAGATGTATAGCTGTCAAAATTATAAGTTTTTCCATTATTCTTTGTCCTTTCCATCTTTTATCTCACAACTCTCAATATTTGCTCCCACTGATAGTTAAGTTTTCTGCCTGTGGTGCATAAATGCAAAATACTGGTTTATGTGGACAGAAAGGATTATGTTGTCCATTAGACAACAGAAATTTGATGAAAATGTACAACCCCAGAATATTCATTTTCATCAACCTAATTGCCCCATCATAGTCTTAAGTGGCTTGTCAATAGTCCATTTTGAACTCTGGGAGTGTTGAGATCTGAGCAGTTGGAGAGAAAATCTGCCCCAGTAATACCTTTTAGGGGAAATAATATCAGATCCATGTGCTTTTCCCAATGTTCTTTTTTTTTTACCCTCTGTAACATCTTTCAGATGAATAGTTATAGCTCACAGAAAATATATCCTGGCTATTTCATATGGTCCTGACTATGGATCAGTTCTAACTATATTTATAATTTTGCCTGGGTGCTGCTCAGAGCAGGCTGATGAGCTGTGGTAGAGAAAGATGTAATTCTTTTATTTTAAGTCTGCACTGTCTGCCTGCCTTATTTGTAGCTGATGGCTAAATTTCTCTCTTTTACAATTGCTGAAATAGCCTTGAAATGGGAACTGCCTGTAATTGATGTAGTGATGTCTAGCAGCATTTGCAGAATCTAAATGACAAACACTAGCCTCATCTGGAATAGCATGTCCAGTTCTGTTTATCCCTGTTCCAAAAAGACATATTAAACATGATGCAGGCCAGGAAAATTGCTCCCAGTTTGGCATGGAGAATGGGTTTCATTTTAGAAGAGACTGAGAACAACACAAGTGAGGGGACAGAGACAGACTTAAGCTCTCCTTAGGGTACAACAGTCAAATAACAGCACTCCACTTCCATACCACAGCTGGGTCACATCTGTCCTATTCAGAGCATGGCAAGGGTGATTTTTGTTTGTATCAACACACAGATGCATGTGGCCTGTTTAGCCTAAGAAAGCAAAGGTGTGTTAACATCAGTGTTTGGATTCAGATTGATTTTGATGCAGATCTCCTGATCTGATTGCTTCACTTCACAAAATGGTTGTAGAAAGCATCAGATGGATTCCTTTCAGATTAAATTAATCTAGAACATGCGACAAAAGTTCATCTGGTGAGCTTCTGCCACTAATGGAAGCTCAATGGGAGATTCCTCATGAGGGAAAGTGGTGGGGCAGGCACCAATATCTTCTCTCTGATGACCAGTGACTGGACCTGAGGGAATGGCATGAAGCTGTGTCAGGAGGTTTAAGTTAGATATTAGGAAAAGTGAAATAAGAGACCCCTTGCTAAGCCTTGCTGCCCAGCAAGATTGCTTCAAAGACTCATTGTTTAAAATTAGCTCAAGCATTTTCACAATTTTATAATTTAATTTTATAAGTTAATAAGAGTGACCGCCATGAAGAAATTAAAAAGAACCATTAAAATTATGAAGTTCTGGATCATCTTTCTAGCCAGACCAAAAAAAGCTAAGGAGTTTTAAAAAGATTTTAAATTTATGGAAAGGATTGCACCATCTGACTGCTTGTGTTAATCAGGGGATGGAGAGGACTTTGTAGATTTTATGATCTGATTCCCAGGGAGTCATATCCTTTGTGACTTGTCAAAAGGTACATCAGCTTTATAATCACTGAAGTGCACACAGTCTAGCTGGTATCAACACTCAGCAAGAAAATTAGTGCTATTGCCCGGGACTCTCAGCCATAACAGATCTTTACTTCTCCCAGGTACATGCCCTGGGCTGTTGCAAAAGAGAAGGACCCTTGCTGCTGTGACAAGTACCTGTCAGAGATCCACTCAGAAGAAACACACTCTTGAATTTCCTAAGGCTAAAGTGGCAGAAATTTGATTCTGGCCCTTCACTGTTTCCCTTAAAAACTTCGTTAGATTATACTTGCTATACAGGGAATTTTGATGAAAGAACCAAGTACACGGATGCATCTGAAGAGTCAGTTCCTCAGCAGCAATGGAAAAATCTCTGAGGTATGCAGAAGACATGCGGTTTTGTGATTAGTGAGCAGGACAGAGAGGTCAGGAACTCTGGGCTTCTCATCTCTCTCACTGTCTTCCTCTGTGTCCTTGGGAATGTCACTTAAACTTCTGTGCCTCAGAACCCACATGTCTGAAATGGAGATCATGAAACCTATCCACTCATTATGATCTGATCATATTTGTAAAGTCACCTCACATCCTCAAATGGTAGGACTTTATAGGTCCTGAGAACCATTAGTGTGGGCTGAAAGATATGCAAAGTAAATAGCTAGAGTTCCACTATAGGAGTTATTTAAGGAAAGTGTGGGTGTAAGGCTAATATAAGTCATGTTCAAGAAACACACTTTCTTTGTTTCATTATTCATTTCCCACTTGGCATTCAAAATATTTAGAAACAAATAATTTTTAACATTTGTGGTGTTTTTTTTCCTGTGACTGAGGATGCAGTAGTTTGTGCAAGTTGGACAAGTTTTAAATAAAGAAAGTAAAAATCCACAAGCTTTGGAAATCTGAGCACAAATTAATATATTCTTTAAGGGGAATTTTTTACATTTACTTACTGGCTGTACTTGTGATGAAATTAAAATAACATGACAAGTTGTTTTGCAAAAAATGAGGAACTCCAAAAATATCATTATGATTGTTACTGAATTCTGTACAGTTTTTAAAATAGTGTTGTTTAGAATGACCTTCTTAAAGTAAATGACACTAAAGCATGTATCAAGAACAATCTTAGAGAGTTACATCAAGCTCAATGTGTTGGTTCTGCCTGCTGTGTCTGCCCATCTCTTTTAATGCCACAGCTGTTTAGTGCTTGTTCATAATCAGAATGTCTCTCTGATTCCAACAAGAAGCACTAAATCAAGTATCATAATCAGTATTGTCTTGAAAGTGTATCAGCAGTCACCAAACCCTCTGCTCTGCTACCTGGGTTTATTCTACATGTATGAAGGTCAAAGGCTGGCTTGAGTTTGAATGATGGTTGTTCAGGTCATGTCCAAACTGGAGTGGATAAGGAGTAAAGATCTGAGACTGAAACCAAGACGTAGCTGGTTCCAGGGTTAGTATTTTGGGACAGGCCTGTAAAAACTCTGGGTAAATTTTAGGTTCGTAGATACACGACTAGTACAAGCAGTGATACTCCACTCTGCACTGCTGTGGCCTCACCTTGACCTCTCTGTGCAGTTTTGAGCACTAAAACATAACAAAGATTTAAAACTATTAGGAACCATCCAGAACAGAGCTATAAAGATGGTGAAGGGCCTTGAGGGGAAGCCACGTAAGGAGCAGCTGAGGTCACCAAGACAGACCAAGACAGATAACTAGTCACTGGCCTCCACCTGGACATAGAGTCATTGACCACAACATTCCAGCTGTGTCCATCTAACAATTCCTTATCCACAAAATCATCCATTGTTCATATCCATGTTTCTCCAATCTGGAGATAAGGGTAAGTGTGGGACCGAGTCAAAGGCCTTACAGGTATTAAAAAGACCTTATTTTTTTAAGCTATTATTTTTTAACAGTTCTACTGCTCTATGATCTCTCTGATCAAGTTCATAAGAGTGTACACAAGAATGGTTTAGCCAGACTTACAGAAAGACCTGGGGGGAGATAGTGATGAACAGCAGATTTAGAAGGATATTGGTACCTCTTAGTGATAGCACTACTTGTGTCAGTGCAAAAATACAGCCTATGTCTGCAGGAGAAAAAAAGCACTGTTTTTATGAATGTGTAGTTTGTGTGACTGATATGACTACAAGACACATCTTTTTATTTGTATTTTTATTGCATGGTTTATGGGGAAAATCAGCAATGAGTTCCTATCAATAAAACGACTTGACACCAATCTACAGTTCTAATGTGATTTTAATAAGGGCTTTGCTTTTTTCTTGAAAATAATTGGAAGGAAATAGACTTTTTTCACATTTTTGAAATCAAAGAAGGTCTCAGTTGTATTGGCCTAGTAGAAATCTCATATTCAAGACAAAGTCAATTATGTGTTTCAGATGTCCTTGTGGAAACTCAGCTGTTCTTTACAGCACCTGATTTTGATCCAGAAAACATGCTCCTTCTGGTTTGAATTCAACCCAAAGCTAAACCACAGGGAAAGCTGAGGTCCAGAACTTGGAATAAAATACCACTAAAAGGGCACAAGTGCCATTGTTGAGGAATTTCTTTGACAAGTCACATTTGGTTACATCTCAGTAAAATGCCAGATCAAATGCCTGCCAGTTTACTGTGCAAGTTAGATTCGAAACAATATTCTGGTTACTTTGAGGTAGGGTCAAACAAGGACAAGTTAGGGAAGATTATGCAGGACAGGCAAGGATCACACATTGAGAGCAAATCCCACACACTCAGTTCCCAAAAGGTGCACAGGCCAACTACACAGCTCTCCAAAGCCAGTCCTCTGTTCTGTGAGCCAGGTACTAGGTAGGCCCAGCTGGACAGACAAATCATCCATCATCTTGGTTCAGGACAAGGTGGGACAGGTGAGAAGAAAGGGTGAATTTCGTAGCTGAGCATTACACCACAGCATATGGCTGACCACTCACAAGACCTGAAGCTCTGTAACTCATTCACTGGTGGAGGAAATCCCGCAGAGCTCTGTGTTAGAGTCCTTGTTTCGTGCATGTGTCTGCAATGGGCACTGAGAAGTGCCCAAAGTGAGGCAGTCCAGCTGTGACAGAGTCAAGGAAGTATTCATGGAGAAGTAATGTTTTTTCAGAAAAAGGGGAAACTGTACTTCCCCGCTTGCCATGAGGCTATGAAAGGGATGGGGCTACCTCTGCCATAGTCCCTGCTCAGGATATCCCTTGAGCAGCCTTCTGTGGCTCCCAATGTCTCTTCCTTCATTTTACAGAGATATTTGACATTTGTTGTCCATGCCAATGCATTTTCCTCATTTTGTTCATGATATTTGTGAAATTGCCTCACAGGATTTTAGTGTATTCAGTCAGGATTTATGAACGGGCTCTTTCTGCTGCTAAAAATCTATGCTCAGTCACACTTTGATAACCAGCCACTTAGAAGGTTAAAATATAACTTCTGTCACATGGGTTTCCTCTCACTTTACTACAAAAAGAGTTTTCAGACAGGGCTGTATCACAACAGAGCCCTTCTTCCTGTTTGTCTGTCCTATGCCTTCATAAATCTCTGCTTGTGACATCATAATCTGTGGCTGTGGGAATCCTGCTGGTATCACAAACAGGGGATTACAACCTCAAAGTAGGAGCAAACAGAAAAAAGAGATTGGTTCTGTGAGAAACAAAACATCCTTAGGGAAGACGAATAGATCATTCTCTGAGACCTTTCAAGATCAGGCTTACCAATGTCCTGGAAACCTGAGACTGAATTCCAGATTTCTGTGTCTTAGTAACCTCACCTTCAGAGTCAAGAACCCACTGAAGACTCCCTTCATATCTACCCCACCCCTGCAACAACCCCCTCAAAAAATCCCCAAAACAACAAACAAACAAAAAAAAACCCAACCAAAAAAAAAAAAAAATGAACAAACCAACCAACCAAAAATCCCCAAAGCCTAAATAGGGATGCAAAGCCTTTTAGAACAAATTCTTAGGTAAAACATAGAAAAAGATCTCTTTTGTACTGAGTGTAAAAACATGTTCTTAGCAGACAGGCTAAACTAGCTAGAATCCACATGTATAAAATGAGTTTATAGAAAGGAATTTTAATTCAGCCTTTATCATCTGACAATTTAATAATTTTATTTTCTTGATTTCATCTTTGAAGGACATGCCACAAGATTTTGGCCATATCACTGTGGACACCTATGTGAAGGGTCCCCTATGGAAACTGCTGCAGGGCACTTACATCTGAGGAGTTCAGGGGCCCAGTGGGTCACAGACAGATGTCAGTGGTATCATGCATCCTACAGTTGCTTCAGTAAGAGGGTGGAGGAGAGCACCTCAAGGTGTTCGGTGTGGCCATGCTATGGCTGACTGGACCCCTGAGAGTCACTGCAGCTTTGGAGCTGATGCCAGGGCTCACGGGAGTACTGCAGCTAGAAAAGGAGAAAGGGTTTGGTGCTCCTCTTCATAATTTCCACACAGGGCTCTTCCAATATTTATCCTTTATTGCTAATCTATTCGAATAGAATTTGAAGGAAATGCAAGATCAGTAAAGGCATATGCAAATATAACTTTTTTCTTGTAGGTCATTGCCATAGAAACTATTGCTACAGGATCTAGAGAGACATGGCCAGATCATAAGGCCACAGAAATGAGGGTCTCAGCCTCTTGGGTCCAGTAACATTATTTCTTGTAAAGCTTTACTCCATTTTTTAGGCAAATTATTTATGTTCTTTTTCTTAGTTTTGCTACCTGCTAAATGGGAACACAAATTCCAATTGATCTCACTGGAGTCTTAGGAGGAAGCCTTATTTTGTGTGGACAGGCAATTTGAGAAGACAACACAAGTGCTTTTGGGAATCGCTTTTCAGTGAGGTTTAACCTCTCTTTCAGACTCAGGCCTATGGAGTCTTTGCATGACCACAGCCCAAGGACCTTCCCCAGCTTACAGCAATAACTGAGTGTCACCCAGCAGATCCTGACTCTTCACTAAGTGATGGATCTGAGTAAAGTCAGTCTACAAAACCTTGTGTCCTTTCCTACACCTTGTGCAATACCTCTGCACCAGGGCAGCATGTAGAGGAAGCAGGAAGGTCCCTGAGATTGCTCTTGAAGCCTTCTAGGCACAGATAGCGTGTTTAGTAAAATTAAAATGGTATTCCTCCAAATAAACCACTCTAGTGAGGATGTTGTTTCTCAGTGAACAACCTTTGACCACTCAAAAGCAGTCTTTTGTAGCCTAAAGCAGTCTTTCCCCCATTCTTCCTGCCTTATGTTCTTGAAGCTTCTCTTGTGCTGGCAGCAGCAATTGCAGAGCCTCACGACACACAAAACTCATTTTCTTTTTCCTCTATGTTTTTCAGACAAATCAGCTTATTCATATGGTTGATGATATGACAGTTAGTCCTGAGGGAAGGGACTTTGTGGTCAGAGCACAGGGGAAGAGCTGTTGCATTTGGCAGCATTTGGCAGAAGCCCACATTCAGACTGGGCTAAACGGTTTGGGAAATTGTTCCCTCAGTGACCTATTTTGTCGCCACTCTCTTGCTTTCTTTTACCATAAGCCTCATTCCTCTGGGTCAGTACTGAAGGACTCCATTTCATTACCATTGCTTCCCAAATTTTCCTGGGCAGGTGAACATCCAGGTAATGTGGAAGTCTATATTAGATCTTGAGAGAGTACTGGAGTGGATGGTACTTGGGAAGGCTGAAATGGTTGTTGAAAGATATTTGCTGGCTGGTTTCTAGGAGACAGCATGACTCATTGCATCTTTCCTTGTAGTCTGTGCCTCTCAACCATTTATCAACTAACACACTTGATCAAGACTGATAAAAAATCTTTTAGAAAAATTATAGAGAGCTGCACTATAGAATGGGAACATTAAAGCATGGAAATAAAATGATTGCTGAAGATAAGGTCTGTTCTACTATCATTGAAGAATGTAGGCTTGCATTCATCCCAAAGGATTTACTGGTGGAACTCCCACTAGTACAAGTAATAAATGCATGCATAAATCCCTTTGTATCTTGACAATTTTCCCCTAGCCATGCTTTGACCAAACTTCACAGTCAGCAGTCTTTCTGTGTTTGGGGGTGTGTGTTAAAATTATTATTGCCATTATTTCATTTAGCACTGCCTAAATATATCAAAGCTAGGAAAGATTCTTAATTTTAGTTGAAAAGCATAATTTACACCATCTATAAGAATAATAAATAACAGTAGTTGCAATAATAACAGTAATGGTCCAGAACATGATTTTAGAATCACAAAAAAAAGCAGATGAGGTGCAATAATCATAAATAAGTAATAGCTGGCAATTAACACATTGCATTTCAAGCTCTGAAAGGAAAAATGACACTAGGGTGATAAGGCTGTTTTCTGCAGTTCATTTCGAATAAAGGTGTAAATGGCATACATGACATTTCATCACTGAATATGCCCAGAGATTAGAATGAAGGAAGGAAGGCAGAGCCATCATATGTAGGTTACCCAGGAAAGTTCAGGTACTGCTGTAGAATGTACAGATTTGGTCTTATAAAAACAGTCCTGTGAATGCCTTTTCTGACAAGCAGGAATATGTTGTCAAACATTTGATTCATCAAATGTTATCTTCACTGTACAAGAAAAGTATTCTAAGCCCTGACAAAGCCCAGGAAGCAAAAAATGAAGTAAAAAAGAACAAGTTTGCTAAGCATCCAAAACAAATCAATAAAAATGACCACTGAAAATGACAAAATTCCTTTTTATGAAAATACAGGGCTTCCATTTTGAAGTTGATGAGGCAAAAGGCTCTGTTCATGTTGAATTTTAAAACACAAAGCTGAAGAAAGCAGATGACATTTTACACAGTGTGTACCTGCTTTAGAACTGTAAACCTAGTTTTAAGTGGTTTAGATGCCTATAAAAGACATGTTCAGGATGGCGATGCTAAAAGTCAGGGATGTGCACCAGAGAGAGCAATTTCAGAGCACATAGATCTTCTCCTGAACCCAGGTGGAATCCGTGCAAGGGGGAGGTTGTATGAATGAAAAAAATCAAGAACAAAACTCTGGCTGTGGTTAATGCCTCTGGCAGCCTGCTGCACCTCAAGTGCACCAGCAGCTGCTCTCTTTGTGCATCAGGGCTCAACACTGTGGTGCTGCTAAACAAACTGGAACTGGAGACTGCTTCCTCCTGACCATGGGCTCTGCTGTGCTGCAGACAGGCAGCTGGCTCTGAAAAGGAGCAGCCACCCACGCAGGGCAGCCTGACAGAGAGCTGAGAGCACCAGCAGCCTGGTTCAACCCATGCACTTGGACGTGTCACCTGTGACTCATGGTGAAGTTTGGCATTCTTCCCCAAATGGTTTTTTTTTATTCGCTAGAAAGGCTGGAGAGTTAAATGCTTTATCTAGCTCAAAACCTTAGTTTCGTTTTGGTAGAATTTCTACATGCATGTGCACAAAGGGTACACTAAAGTATCTTAAAAATATGTATTCCATTAACCAGAAGAAATTAGTATTCTGATTAACTACACAGCCTTCCTAAGTGCTTCTGGCATTCTACTAGGAAGTCTACATTTACCTCAGGTATTTCAAGTTTCAATTATTTAAAAATATACATAATCCTTTTTTATGGCTGTACCTTAAATTCCTGTGCATCTCTATCAAGACTATTATTTGCTACAGAAAAAAATACACAGAAGTGGGGGAAAATATGCTGGCGCCCAAGTGATTTGTTCTCCACCAGCATGTGGGAGAAACAGGTTCTCTTCCAACCCTCTTGTTCCCCAGGCTGTCATGGGCACTGAGTGCTGCAGAGATAGCAGCAGCAGCTTCTCCAGCTGATTAACCAGAGACAGTGACAGACTTTAGCAAGAGTGCTACCCAGCACTCCAGAGCCAAAGGAATAGTTGCCTCAAAATAGAAGCAGATGGATCTGCGCAAAACGATGGGACTTTGGAATTCAAAAAAGTGTGTTAGTGGTGAGGGAAAGAGGGAATTGTGTATCTCATTTTAAAAGGAATATGTACACTCTGTCTCTTACTATCTTTTCCAACAAGAAGATAAGGAGGTCAGGCTGCACTGAAATACAACGAACTGTGGTAAACCATGATTTTAAAATATGTTGAAACTTTTAATAGTAACAATAAAAGATATTTACAAAAATACCGTGTATAGATAATTTATACAGGGCTAATTATCCTGGTAATAAATATAAATAGAAACAAACACAGGTGTTTCTTCATACATTGGACAAGTCAAGTGAACTATGTGGAAAACAGAGAAATGTCCTATTTTACAAATAAGGTCCACGTGTGGACCCGAATTTGAAATTTTTCATTGGGATTTCCTGAGTCTGAGATATATTTGCTGGTGTAAGGATCAAACTCAAAAGTCAGTAGGCCTGAGTCTCCAGTGGTTCTGTACACGAGGCTAACTTCTTGGACCTCAGTGAAATTGCTCTAGATCTGTACTCTGGTAACTGAAAATAAAATTATCTTCAAAGGATAACTTCCTGTCAATTTATTGATCTGATTCCAACACAGCAAATCTGCATCCTAAGTGCATGTTGCAGTGCTTTAGGATTGCTTTATACTGCTCTGAGAGGAAGTTACTTGTTTTCCCACTATATCACAAATATTCCATAGTGTCCTCCAAAACACTGAAAATTACACTTATGGTAGAATTCAGCTCATCTTTGGCTACAGACTTCTAAAGATTCCGCTGTATTAGAAAATTACATGGGACTGGACCCGCCCTCCAATCTCTGGGCTTCACCCTGGGCTAACTTTTTCGCATCCACATGATTAAACTCTGCTGTAAAGCAGCCTGACCGCATTTAACATGCTTATTGAGGATGTGTCAGGCCCATGCTGAGCCCCAAACTGTGTGTGGGCACTGTCTGGGAGAGTGCTGGGCTGCTGCTGACGGTGCGCACAATTTGACCATATGGATGGTCATGCACTGGCGCACAGGGCCGTGCAATTGCCTGGCTCAGTTTAGTAGTGTAAAAATGATCTTAGTGTCTAAGCCTGTCTGCTGCCTCTTAAATGCCCTTTCTAGAAAAATTGACACCTAGAGATGCCCGTTTCTGTTCACTGAGTTTGGAAAAAATCTAAAGTGACTCATTCAGAAGCAGACTTTGACTTTCTCATGCCTAAAGTGAAGTGTCTGCTAACCAGAGTGTTTCGGGGACACCATGTATGTACATAAATGACGAAAGAAAAAGGTCAGATTTCTTACTGCGTGTGCCTGGACATATGTGGTAAAGCTGAATCTCTGAGTAAAGAAATAAAGAGTGAAAATAAGGCAGTCTCTGACACATGCAGATCGATGAAGAAGTAAGCACTCACTGAGACAGGCCAGATGCTGACACCATGCTTTTCTCCTGTCTGCTCTGTAAGCAGTATAAACAGCAATAGACATTGTATCATTTAAAATTGCCTCATCGAATGTAATGCTGATTTTAGACTGTTTTGAACCTCCTAGCTACCAAGGAGCAGAGAATATTTACTCTCATCTTAAAAGATTTTACCTGGCGAGACAGAGCAAACAGCAGTCAATACCATTAGGGTGAGCAAGACGCTTCTGCACTCCCAGCAATTCTTCAGGGCACAGTCCCTGCAGAGCCCTGAGGGATCTCAGACTAAAGTGGAAAAGCAGAGTAATGGGCATGTCAGTGCAGAGTGATTCATCATCAGTCAAGTTAAAGTTTGGGGGACATACGGACACTTACCCTAATGTAAGGGGAGTAAGCTCCCAGTTACTGCCCTTGTTACCTAATGCTTGACATGGCCTCAGTGCTCAGTTAGATTTGGCAAAGACCCAGAGAGAGATGCTGATATCCAAGGTTGCAGTTGCTGATTCTTTGAGTGTCCCTTGACGCATCTGATTAAAGCAAATGATCAATACGAAACTTTGAGAAAAACTAGTGTGGGGATGTTACGGATGACAGCCCATGAATAAATAACTCTGATAATGGCATTTGTCTTACTATAAAGCTCATTCATAATTTAGCAAGAATAATGCCCATTAAAGAACACCTAGAATGATCACTGACAAAATAAAGAGTTAATTGGTTTCTGTCTTCTGGGAACTCTCATAATAAGCTCAGTATGGAAAACTGGCTATGAACTCTATATAGTGATTATAAAAGTATCTACTCTCCAGGTTACCTCCTCCTCATTTATTCTTTCTGCAGCACTTTTTGGACATCTGCTTTTGATATATGTTCTCTAAGTTGGAAAGGAAAAATGGTGAGAGAGGTCCTATCTCTTTTTCACAAAAATAAGGAAGAATTTGACCCAATCACCACTGAAGTCATCAGAAACTGATTTGGGTCCCAAAGTAAATATCATGGGAACCTTAAAGTAAATATTGCTCCTTATTAAGCAAATAAGTGTTGCTGTATGCTAAATTTAGAGGAAGAAATAACCCAGTTATGTCAGAGGAGTTATGTACTTTAATAAAATGTAGCTTGAATATTCATACCGTACAGCCTTGTAATGCCTATAAAATGTTTCCTGCCCCACTACCACAAAAACAGTTTGCAGATGTCTTTTAAGCTAGAAATACTGTCTGTCTAAGGCAGGGGGAGAATGCCAATACCAGAGCCCTGCTCCTCCAAAATACAAGTGGTTTGTATTTTCACATAAGGATTGCGCATATGCACTGGCACATCTGTTCCCTACGCAGTCCCACAGCCTGGAATGGATAACGCTGACTTTGGGGATTAATGTCAGCCTCACTTGAGCAAAGTGCCTCACTTCAGGCACAGCAGAACTCTTGTACTCTAACAGTCCTTGCAGCACTCAGACAGGATACACTTTTCTGGACGTTGTGTCAAAATGCAAAGTACCATCCCATCCTGGCCTCCCTGGGTGATCACCTGTTTCTATTTAATGTCTTCTACTTAACAAATATAATATGATGATGATGGAGCCAGAGTGTTTCAGAAGCATCCTGGAACAATACTCCATGTGGAAAATTACAGTGTCCCATAGTGCTTCACATCTACCCCAACTATATTAAACACTACATAAAACAATCTGAATTCCAGACATTCTCTCTAGATATTGTAAGTATGCTATGCCAGTATTTATGAGATCAAAAACATGCCAAGGTTTTAAATCCATGATTCTGAATAGAAACTTTGTGTTTCACACAAGACTGAGCTCTCAGCATATTGCTCTCCTCCCCTCAACATGCCACAGCTTCAGCTTTGAATGTGACCAAAAATGTCACCCTGTCACTTCTCTTGAATCAAAAGACAGAAAAGCAGGAGGGTTTATCACAGTGTACTCCAGAGGACCACTTTTAGAGACCAAGCAGTTCAGGTATTGACATCCAGCGACTCCCTTCAATTCATCTGATGCCTCTGCATCCAGACATGGCAGTGCCTCTTCTGACTCTTGGCTGTGTTGGTCAACATCAGGAAACAGCCATTGCTAATTGGCACTTGGTAAACAATCAGGGCTGTAAGAGAAATGGTTTCACAGGCCTGAAGGGAGAGGCAAGGGAGATGTGTGAGAGGGCAGGGAGGCAGCCAGATCCCCTCAGGCTCACAGGCAGCAAGGTTTGCCATCATCTCCAGCCACACACAGGATTTGCACCACAAGTCCCTTGCATTGCCATCCCAGCCATTGCTGAAATTTCTCCCTTCCCTTCCAGGCCATTTCAGTCTCACTTACCTGCTTAAGTCTGTAGGAGTGCCAAGAGCAGGGGGCTGAGGTACCAGGATAGATGGATGGAGCAAAAGAGGAGTCAGAGCCAAGGGTGAAAGCTGTTTGTCCTCAATGGAAAAGTGTTCCCATGGTTCTGTCCCACTGGACAGAGGTACCCCAGGACAGGAAACCACCTGGCACAATGTGAGGGGAACCATCATGAGGCAACTGCTTTGCACACACACATGCACACACACACACCCACAGACAAAGGTAGCTGTTCTGGGGGGAAATGATGCAGGTTGGAGTCCCTTGAGCTCAGAGAGTTTCACCTCAGGCCAAGGGTCTATTCGATCTGGGCAGTTTTGTGGTGATTTTTCTTTTCCCCAGGAGCGGATGAGGGTTTCCTGGAATAACACATGTGCACTTCCATGTGCTAAATTGCACTTTTCTCTCATGGCTGTTCAGAGTGAATTGTGGAGGGCTGAAGCATGCTAATGTGGAGAGCTTGCACTGTATGTACTACATAAGCCATTCCAGGGAGATTTTAGTCTCCAAGGATAGCAGCCCAACATACTTAATGAACACTGTTACTTTCTATTATTTCCTGTAAGAGAAAGTGGAGAGAGATGATTCACTAAGGAAATCTGCATAATTAGGGTCCATCATTTCCTACAGATGGGAACATCACAGGCAAAGCAGAACACTTCCCCCTATCCTTTTAGCAATTCTTCTCAAGTAGCTGCTAGCTTCTCCACCTCTGGGAAGGGAAAATGAAGAGCTAATGCTGAAGAAATCTTCACCAGGAGAACTGCTTCCCCCTTGCTGCAACTGTTACTTCTCCCCAGCTTTCTAACTCCACATCTTTTCTACTTAGGAAATGTGCAGTTCAATTTTATTTTCTCTTATGATGCTTGGCTTTATGTCAATTTATAAATCACATACTAACCACAAACTGAATTTTGGTCTGGCAGCTCAGGAACAGCATGTTGGTGTGGTGAGGCCTGGTCTTTGCCAGGATCTGCCCAATGCCATGGGAATGGCACAGACTTCTATCAGATCAGTCCTTGAAGAAGAGCAGTCTTAAATCCCTGCTTTGGCCAGCTTCATATTTGCTCTGCCTCTGTCCCAGCAGACAGGGTGACCCTGTGTGAGGTTTACATGCGAGGGATTATTCAGCCAGTGGTCACCAAGTGGGGAGGAGAGAGGGAAGGGGGATGCTGAATAGTTCAAAATGGTGAGAAATGTGGAATCACAATTTTTTTTATTTTGTATTACCTTACAAGAAATGAGTGGCACACATTTCTTAACACTTAAAATAATTTCTAGATAGTGCCGTAGTATGAGGTAAAATTCACTGCTACCAACAGTGTAGATCCCACTCTACTCCACTAGCTCTTCTTCAGGGCTAGCTGTGGCATAGATTTGGACAGTCCTCCCCTCCCTTTCCAGGGCTGGTTTAACTCACTACTTGGGCAGAAAACTAATTGAAAGAGGGTGAAGAAAGGACAGGAGAGGACTAGGAGAGGGTTAGATTTCTGCTGGCTCAGTGAGTTAAAGCAGCCCAGGAACACATCTGGAAAATGACACAGCAAGTGTAAAGGAGAAAGCAGGGCCATAGGGCAAGAAACAGGGTAGGGGAAGAAATCAGAGGGAAGATCAGTATTTCAATAGCAGCCAATTCTTTTACAGTCTAGATTGCTCTTAGAACAGAACTCTTTGTATCAGCATGAAGGTAAAAAATACCAGTCTAGGACAGCTGTAAGTTAGGCATCATCAGAGTGGGTTTGCTTTTAAAACCACTTCAATGGAAAAATCACCTATATACAAAGGTTGGTGGGGGCAGACACAAAATGTGCAAATCAGGCCTGAGTTTACCTTCATTCAGAAGCTCTGAGCAACATCAGAGCTGGAATGTCATGCTTGAGGATGTCTGCTGACCTGTTCTACTTCAAAACTTTTCTCAAGCTTTTTTTTCAGTTGGGTGTTTGCATTTGTGTCTTATTCTCTTATTCTGCAATTCTTATTCTTATTCTGCAAACCGATAGGAGAGGCTTAAAACCTGGATATCTTTAATATAGTATTTTAGTTTTTGATGTGTTTAAAAAAGAAATTTTATAACAAGTGAACAACATATAACTCTTCAAAAGAAAATCCTCAGAATATTACACTATGTAGCGTTGATCAAATTAGGGTATCAAACAGATTTTCTAAAAAGTGTTCTTGTGTCAACAGATTATCATAATCTCAATTTTCTGGTAAAACACATGGACTATATACTTTTCAGTTTGCTTTTCTTTTTTATTTCTTTTGTTTTCTAATTTATGAAATTATCGTATTTCCAGTGTTAATCCCCTTTTCTTAGTAGCTCAATACATTATCTACACATTCATTTTTCACAGCTCTGAACTGAAGTCCAGCAGAAGTGGGAAGTTTCATGGATCCAGTGAGAAAGCCTTTCCTTGTAGGGCCCTAAGAATTAAGAGTCTGGATAGGTTTTGTATACAGTCATAAGCACGTCATTTTTTTGTGCTAACTTTCAAAAGGTAGAAATCAGCCCCTCTGCCTTCCACATTTTAAAATGAGGATCATTACCCTCAGCTCCACAGTAGCTGGAAACTTTAAAGTTACATCTAAAACCTGTATTGTATCTAAAGACGGAATGAAATGTTTTGTGCTTTTTTTTTCTTCCCGTACTGTTAATACTGCTACTGCTTTGTAGATCAATAGTTGCTTTTCCTAGACAATAGCATACTTCATAAATCAGGGGGGGCCTTTTGGGCAATAATAAAAAAGCCATTTTTGTGCTGCGATTAGCTTATTATAAAGTATTCATCAGCACACCTCTTTGGGGAGGAGCAGATTGTGAACAGGGCTAACAAATGGCAGCCTGCCGCTCACAGAGACCACAGACCTCACTGATTTGCCCAAAAAGCAACTGCCTGAGGTTTCTTATCTCTTCTAAAGTTTCACACTAAACCGAAGACCTCTACAAGAACTTCCTGTCCCCTTGTAAAAGCCCCGCACCTAAAAACTGCTGGAAACTTGTGACCTTCAAAGGTGAGATCTGAATATCAGCTCTCCCCTTGTGCCACTTTGCAATACAAAGGAACCTCTGAGCTTTAATTGTCAGACAAAAGACTCTCTTTTAGCCTACACAGTCCCTTTAATTAGGGTCTGCATGTGTATACATCAGTGACCTTTAATGGCAGGCCATTAGCACCTTTAAACATTACACCCTGATTGGTTTAGAGTCTGTGTGCAGAGAATGTTTTCGGTATTAAAGGTCTCTTTAATCTAAGGGAAAGGATAATAAGATCCATTGCTTAGAAACAAAAGTCTGCGGAATTTTGTACCTGCTTGTTCTACATTGAAGACACCTTGCCACTGACAAACCTTCCCCAGGTGTGGTCTCACTTGGAATTTAAAGCCCCTTAGTGTTGACAAAATGAAACCAGTAAAGAGTGGTAAACAGCAGGAAAGGAGTGTAAAGCGTAGAGGGGTATTACACATCTGGCCACAGAGCTGTTTATGACTCGGTTAACAGAGCTCAGCTGAATCACTGTAACCGGCTCTCCCCTGGGGCTCCATTACAGTCCTTGGGGCTGGATTCTTTCTCCAACCCTTAGCCCAGTGTTACCACCATCAGCCTTTGTGGTGCTACAGACTGAACTAAGCAAATGAAATAATTTGGGGGGCGGGGGGGAAGGGAGGAAAGACAATGAAGCCTAGCCCCCAGCCTAGCCTTCTTCTAAGTTGGACCAAACTAGATTAATTAATTGATCTGCTTCGTGGCAAGACCTCCTCAACCACTGAACCCACAGAAGAAGGAAGAGTGCTTTGTGGTTCAGGGTAAGGCATCACTGCTGCGGGGTAGTGCCACAGTATTGCTGCCAAGCATTTAGCTTTTGTCTTTTATATGTTGTTTTGCAAGGTGAAGTAGTCAAAACATTGAAATTATCGGCTTAGTTATATGGAAAAACTGCAGACCAAAACCCAGTAGAAATCTGGAAGGTTAACCTCAGTTCTCTGGCCAGGTCTCCTGCTAGAGGATTTTCATCACCTGCAGCTTTCCAATAGGAAACCCCTTCCCCTCTAGGAAGCATTATCCTCTATGGTCCTGGTGACCATGTCTGTTACGGTGATACTTTTTCAGGCCTTCGACTAGGAAATAGTTTATGTTCTTTTTAAAAGAAAATAATCTGAAACAAAAAAGGGTGTGAATTAGTTCTACAAAGCCATAATAGCAAGCTTACTCCCAGAAACAAATTTACCACGTTAAAATATAGTACTTTCCATTATGTTTATATGTGGTCCCCTTCTAATTCACCCAATGATTTTCATTATAACTTCCCCACTCCTTTGCACCCTTTCAGGACAGGTCTATCTGGTCACCTTCTGCTCTCTAACACTCTAACGTCCCAGAGATTGTCATTTTCCATTTCATATTCTGGACAGAAGCACATTTTTCACCTCCACAGGCAACCCAGGGATGGGGACTCTGGGATCCCACCTATACCTTTACCTTCCTGATAGCTGTGAATCTCTATCCCTTCAGAGCACCTATAAAGACTTTCAAACTCTCTGCTTACAAGGAAAGCAAAGGCCTAGTGAGTCGGGGAAACAAGGGCAAGCCTTAAAACATGGAATTTGCTAAACCTACTGCATTCCAGGTAGATGCCAGAAGTCCATGGACAAGGACTTAGAGGAGTTCTGAGGTGGGTAGGAGACACTAATCATTATTTCAGTGCTGAAGGTGCCACCACCACTTTCAAACAGCAAGCTGGTACAGATTGCAAAGGCATAATCTCAAATCATATTTTGCTGCTGATACCTGACCTGGGGGAAACTGGGAAAAACAGTGTGTGGATCCTCAGGAACCAGGACTCAGCCAGCCAGCAGTCAGTTTTGCATCCTGATCCTGCACAACCAGTAGATGCTCCTTCCTGCCAACACACAAACAGCTGGAACCACTTAGATTATTGTTGTCGGATGTGAGAAAATGTTCCTTTACCTTCCTTCAGCTTCTTATTTTCTTTTCCACTGGTCTCCTCCTCACATAGAAGCTGTTGGCCAAATCTGCATACAAAGCTCTCTTCCCTTCTCCCAGACTTGTTATCTGGCTTAGGCAGACACCCAAGCCCCTTCAGACTTCAAAGTTTTCAGCGTTCATGCCAAGAACCAGCCATGTTTCGTTCACTCCTTCTCCTCTCAACCTCCCCCTGACATCTCCAGGCTGTAAAACTCCAAAACAGAGTTTTCAGCTATCCAGAGATCAACTGTTTATCATAGCAATACCCACCAGGGTTCCTGGAGGAGTCACAGCGATGAGACTGAGCATTCCATAAGCACTGGAGAGAGCAAACATAGGCCTTCTCTTTGAGAGAATGCCCATGTGATGCTGACCCTTCCCCTGCCAAAGCCCAAAATAACTTGTTTAGGAGAGTAAAAACACAGTTAGTCATCACTCCCTGCAGATAAGCACTTGTAATCTGACAGCGCTGGGTCATGTTTGCTGGGGAGATAAGTTGGAGGCTGAGGCACAGGAAGTGCTTTGGCCAAACAATGTTTGTGGGGATGCCTGGCCTGTCCCCAGTTCCTGAATTAGCAACATCCTTTTTCAGCTCTGCAAGAGGTCTAGTGGCACCAGTCTAAGCAAAGCAAGGAAAATCTTTGTAAAGAGATCCTTTTGCCACACTGACCTAGAGCATGGCATTTATAAGAGGAATTATCTGTGGTCCTGTGCAACCAATCTCCTGCATGGTTCTAGTACTGTCAGCCTGCCTACACCACCTCCAGTAAAGATCCGTGACCACTTGGAAACTCTTTCCTCTTTTTCTCTCATGCAAGAGCATCATTCACAAAGCAGTGTGCATCCCACACTGTGAAATGTCGGGGGCCTCAGGGTGTCTCTCCAGAACACCAGCTGTTATGGCAGAAAAGAACTCCCAGACATCAAGCCTTCAAATAAATATTTGTGAGTATGAAAAAAAGGAAATGGTGGGGAGATCAAGAATTTGACTCACAGGCTACTGAAAGAGAACAGGAAAATATCTGCTTCTTACATTTCCTTCTTACCTTCCAGAGTTGGCAACTCAAATCATGTTGGTGATTACAGCCACTGAACACCTTGCTAACCTGGAGCCAAATAGGAACAATGTCCAGCAAGGACTTCTAGACTCCCAACATCACAACTCGTATAGTCCAGAAAGATCTGATGGGGTTTCACCACAGATAAGGGCAAAGCTTAGAGAGAAACCACAGCTCTTTGGATTTTCATTAGCTGAGTTCATTCAGCTGACACAGTAAAGCACAATCAGGGGGATATAGAAGTCCAAAAGGATGCTCTGCACCCAATTAAAGGGTCATATTGCAGCTTAAAAAAATAATGTATTTTACACTGTGTGGTGAAGAAAGTAGTTCTACCTTCAAAAAATAATATGCACTCGATGACAATCCCTTGAGATCATTTCAGCCATATACAATGCCACACTACACCACTGGAGAGACCACAGCTTCTCTGTGGCAGGCAGGGACAATAGCAGTCTCCTGCTATCTCATTTCTAACCAAGTTCAAAGAAGTGCTCTTTTACCATTCAAGGTGCTTGCAGCAGCTGAAGAGGGTTTTCCTCTCCATGCATTCACCACTGAAACATCCCAAGGCCAACCAGTTGGAACTAGTGCTAGTCTGCTTTCTGAGCGAAATTGTACCCACCTCTCTTTGCTCTTGAATGGGCATTTAAATTCTTCTTTCAGTATTTGTGCTACAGCTATATTTTAAAGCTCTGCTCAAATATTCATTGTCTGGTTTTGTTCTAGATAAAAGTGCTAAAGGACTTTGTGATTCAGAAGGGTTTTGTTCATTTCACTGTCTACAGAAATCAACTGATGAAGGGGGTTTCCATGCAGTGGCCTGTTCATCTGTGGCAGACCGACCAAATGTACTTGGATTGCTGGCAAAAAAAGGAGTTCACCTACAGCAGCCACAAATTTCACATGGGGAAAGGTCAATAATTAAAAATTAATTGATTAACAAGGGAGTTAGAATAGCAAAAGACATCCACAACCATTAACAATGTGTGCCAAGATCTTTATAATTTATTGGCTGTTTTTGACAGGCAAAAACACTCCCTTTTTTATTATGACTTCTCACATTTTGTAATTGAAATTGTGGCTTTCAAAAAGTTTACGCCAGCCAGTCTGTGGGGCTTTGGCCTCAACTCCATACATAAAGGAGCTCTTCTTAACCATGATGCCCATCAACAGTGTCAGAGACTGTAAGGAGAATTTCTCTGCTAGATGCAAATGTGACTGTTATCCCGGTTATCCTTAATATTTGGTATCTGGTTAGTGTATCTAGTTTTTATGGAAGCCTGGCGTGAGCAGGATGGGTGCAGACGTCTGCTCTGTGGATACTTAAGTGAGATGACTCTGAATGTGTTCGTTTGTGGTGCAATCTCTTGCAGCAAACCCACCTTTATTTTCTGTATCCTGAACAGACCAGAGAGAATATCAATGCAAGCCATCTTCATTAGGTGTCTGTTTACGTTCATATCTTTGGGCAGATTGCCATCATCCTTCCAGAAAAGGATGCAAATGGTAAATTGAGTGTTTCAGAAATCTCCAGCTTGGCCCCTTAATCTTGGAGATTTCTGATTAGATGTCTTCAAATACCCCATAAACACTTAGGAAAATATCCCATATTGCAGTGAAACAGAAAAAGCATAATTCATGGGAATTGTTCCTTCAACTTGAACAGATTTTTGTTCACATTCAATGCTTTCAAATGGAAGTGCAACTGGACAGCTTTCCATTTCCATGGCATTTTCTACTCTGGGACATAACAGGAAAGGATCTTAGATATTTGATTTAGTGGGTAAGTACTGCTTTGACTAATTTGGCTATTTGAACTCAGCAGATGCAAATGTGGACAATTTGGAAAGCACCTGCTGTCTCCAGGGATATTTGTGAAAATGAGGTGCTGTCTCTCTTGAGGCTTATCTTGGCAAACAAAATGCAGTAAAACTAAGCCCAATATTGCAAAACATCTCTTACTATTTTACACGTCTACTTTTTTGGTGGTGGTGGTTGGTTCAGGGTTTTTTTAATCTATGAGAGCAAATAGATCCTAATTAAGTTAAATAAATTGAAGGGGACAGAGAGAGAGAAAAGGAGAGAAGAATATTTCAAACAAGCTATTTTTGGTTTTGCTTTTACAAAACTCTTTTTCTTTCTTTGTTTATATGGCTGGGCTCAGATTCAGCTAAAACAGCTGATTCCAGTAAAGAAGTACTGGCAGCTTTCAGACCTGCTTTCCCCCTTGAATCTAAGAGAAAAACAGAAGAGTTTGCAAACTTTTCCAAGTGGACCTGGAGGGGCTCACCTTCTAGAATTTGAATGTCTGGCAAAAGAACTCATGCTAACTATAACATCTTAATGCTCTCAGCTTCCCAAACCCTTTCACGGTCTTTTCCCAGAGCAGGAAAAAGGAATGTGCAAGACTTCTATTGCCAGAGAATGGTAAAATCAGGAGCCCCCATTTCTTCCTTTTCTCCAGCTGAACCCACACCTGCCTTGGACAGGTCCATCCAAAACAGATGTAAGTTGCATGTGTCATCCTTGTAGCTTGGAATTGCTATGGTGTGAGACCATGGCAAATTGAAAGCCTGTATCCTGCTAAGACAATTTGGCAGTCTTCATTTGTAGCAAGCCGTGTGGCGATGCCACTGCTAGTTAAAGGGTCAGTATGACTTTTATTTCAGATTACCTGTTCTTTTTGAGGGCCTCTGTGCCTTCTCTCTTGTGGGCTATAGAATTCCTTTTGCAATAGGCCACAGATCTGCCTTGGAAAGCTAGGCCCATAACAGAGTGCCTGAGAATGCATGCAAGGATAACTCAATTACCTGCTCCTCATTAGGGACTCTGTCTTCCCAATGGCTGCATCACTGCAGTGAAGAGCAGCTGGAAACCCACTGTTTCAGACTAAACCCTTCCTTTGTATAGGCATAGATTATGAGCAAATAGCAAAACATTTTTGGCTCCTTAAATATTCTCCATTAAAATGCATTAAAAAGGACATGATTTTTCAATCTGGCCAACAGCACATGGGTTCATTGTGAGAGGAGCATGAGGAGTCCTGCTATATATGTGTTTCAGGAAAGCTGGGTACAACAGTGATACAAGATGATTCTGGGAATGGATCAACATCCCCCCAGAGATTCTGGTTTGGCCTGGGACTGAGATGTCCTGAGGAAGAATTTCACAGCTGGTCCTGCTTCCTTTTCCAAATGTATCTGTAGCACATCCTCCAGTGCAATTCCTTGGATGTCACAATGCCCCTGTATGCCAAGAGAATCTCCAACTGGCCAGCCAGGGATGCTTTTTACAGCCCTTTCTGTACAGCTGAATAGTGGATGCCATAACTTGACCCAGAATGCTATCTTGTAAAAGAGTCTATTATTCAAGCAGGAATTGTAAAGTGCTTTAAATATTTTTTTAACTATTATTTTAATATAAATATCATGCCTTCTATCAAGAGCTAGTAGTTTATTTTCCAAGTTATATTTCACCTCTGAACACTGTTTTCTGACAATTTATTTCTCAAGCTTCCTTTTTTTCCCATGTTTTTGTGTGTGTAATGACTTACTTATACATTTAATGAAAATGGGAAAAAGCATGGAAAATTAATATAGAGCAAATAATGTTTCATCTGCCATCACAGAGGGGAAACAGAGAAATCAAATAAAATGGTATTATCTTCTGAGCCCTATAATGTCCATATGTATTTGTATGCATTCTTCACCTTTATCTTTGTTCCTACCTTCTGATATTTGTTTGTAATTTTTGTCCTGGACTTCTAATACCTTATTCAAACAATGAATATCTCCTAATTTCCACTATCTTCTCTGATAACCTTGAGCCTCTTTTTATCTCAAAAACTAAGCAAATGAGCCTGTCTTATTTTTATATGCTGTTTGCTGAGCCTCAGCTAAGCTTTGGATTTGAAATACTCAGACTTAGTGGAACCATAGGTTTGAATACAAGCAATTTAAACTTTCCAACACACAAACCTGAAGTGGAACACCATTCCTCAATGAATAAATTCTTTCTCAAAATCACACCCAAAATGACAGGCTTGAATGGACACCTTAAAACCAGGCTTTCTTAGAGGTTGCCTTATAGAAGATGAGTAAGTTCTGAAGATAGAGCCCCTCATGGGCCATAAACTTCTACTTGCCAGCTCCTGTTTTATGGAGCTCAGAAAATAAAATGTGCATCTGCACAGATTTCTTCTGCAGCAGTACAGCACACAGAGAGAATGTAGTTTCAAGGGACAAATGAAGCTAGTTAGTATATTGTAAATCCAAATCAACACACTAAACTCCACCCAAAAATCAATAAGCAATCAACATAAATCACAGGGCACCCAAAATATAATAATCTCAGCACTTCTCCAGTGAATAGCTGGAATCCTTTTCTCTGTGCTAGCAAAATTATTCCAACAGATTTAAGAAGCAGAGTTTACATAGATCATTTTAGTGTGGGTTTGCACCTATGCATGAAGATTGTACTTGTCCACATACAAAGGCAAAAACAGCTTTTCCAGCTGCTGTTATGATAGTAGTGGAATAATTGAGAATCAAATCAGACAGTTCACTGGTAAACAAAAAAACTCCAAATGGCTGACAAGCACCTGCAATCCAACAGAAAGACATATTCTTCATAATAATCCCATTTTTTTATCTGGTTTGGGCATAGTGACAGGATGCCAAACTGGCTACCATAGGACTGGGTCTAGACCATTGCTCCACTAAGAAATCTTCATGGAAGACCAAAGACAAAACAAACAAATTTTATTTGGAAAAAAAATAGTAATGCAACTTTTCAAATAAGGAAAATGAAATAACCAAGGACAAATGAATAGGATTGTTGTTTGTACATAATCTTTTTCCTCATCCACTACATCCTTACTTCCAGGCAACTTCTTTACTGTGGAGTAGAAAAAAACTCTTCCCTGTACATTTTGGGTCCTAGACAAGTTATTTTTGTCACCTCTGAGGCCTGACTGGCTTCTCCCAGCACCATGCTTCCATCTCCCTGTTCCTTTGCCAGGTTCATCCTGCACTCTCTTCATCCCTTTGTGTCCAAACATGCTCATAGGCCTGATGAGGAGGAACCACCTCCCCTTCCCCCAAGCCCCTCATCTCCCAACAACTCCCTTAGGGGAAGACATGTAGAATTGTGAAGATACCAGTAGAGCAAATGTCATCCAACAAAAAGCTCAATTAAGTTTCCTATAACCATGTGGCAATACCAGTCAGACCCAGGAACTAGGATTTAACAGTTCCATCTGGAGCAGAGGAGAGAAAAGATAAAAGCTGATGTGTGTCTGTTCAGTGAAGGCAGCCTAACCAGGACTTCACACCAGCACTTTCAAAAGCTTGTTTGCAAGCTGAGCAAGGGAAACAGAGCAGGATAAACTCTTGCAAAATAGTAGTTCTCAGAGGAGATAAACTAGTCGTCTGAGGTTACTCATACGGATTTTCTCTTGGTAAAGAGTAAGAGCAGAGCAGTGCACACTACTCAGGCTTATAGACATTTTAACAGTATCCCATGAATAGCCAAGGGGATATGCATAACTGCTCTGACTTCATCCAACAGTAGAGAGAAAGTCATTTGCCAGCCCAACAAAGTCAGTCTTTGCATTATGCCCTGACAAGCTTTGATTACATATATATGTGTATATTGCATTTATATGTGTGAGAGTATACAGAGAGAAAACCTGTAATTTTTGTCTCACTGTGACCTTGCCCATAAGCTTTATATCCACACAAGCTTCACCAGCCATATCACTGCTGTTTTAATCGAAGTTACTGACCTGGGCTCTTGAAGTAACTACTTCATTGACACAAGACCTAGTGCCTCCTGCTAGAATTTAATAGCTGTGAAACGCATGGTTTCAGCCTCCAAGTTGTGACCCAAATGTCACCAATCTCTTCCCTACTACACAGAGCATGACAAGAACAAAAATTAAGCAGAAATATTATAGCATTTCTGCTGGGGAAATATTGCACTAAATCCACAGTGGCAAAGTCCATCTGAAAGCAGTCTGATTTTTCTCTCAAGTATCTCATGTCAGTCATGGAGTAGAGCCAGGTAGGATTTTTCTCCTAGATATCTGCAACCTAAAGCAACTGGGGGATTTGGTAAATCCTTTGGGAAATAAATTTCTTCTTTGCTTCCAATGTTGTGAAGGGTATTAGAACTTTTGCCGTAGTTTTGCTGCAGTCAGGTGACTTTTGCTTGACAATACCCTGGTGAGGTTACCTCCTGCTTTCTGGGCCTCTGGAACTGCTCTGGATGGTTGCAATCAGTGTGATCTCCAAGGGAAATGTCACAGAGGGGTTTACCTTGGGGCCAGCTCTGGGTCAAAATCTATCAGTACGGTGCCAATAGAAGAAGAAATTATCTTCCTCAGGGTCCAAACAAGACTTTCATCTGCTTTTTTAGGAGAAGCCATCAAAATAGGAGTCCAGTGCTAACAACAGAGCCATGACCAAATTTATGATTACTAGCCCTGTGTCCAAACCTGGTCTCAGGTCAAACAGCTCAAAGATTCTTGAGGCTCCAAACAGCTGCTCACTCACACCACTGACTGCCAGAAAGCCCTGAACTGTGCAATGAAACAGAAAGCTCCCCAACTCATACCCCCTTTCTCCTGTGGCTCCCCCTCTGCAGAGGCTGAATGAATCCCCAGCCACCTGTCAAGCTGTGCCTTTCCTCCTGCTCTCTTGGCATCTTGCTTTTTATTCCCTACCTGTCACACGCAGGCAGCAGATCTGGCCACCCAACACCTTCTGCTATGAGTCATCCCTCTGAAAAATACTGCAGAAAATCCTCAATCCTGCCAATCATTTTAAAGAGCCCTTCAGTAGTTTTCACAGTGGGTGGCATTTTTTTTAAGAGCCATGATTTTTTTTGTCAGTTGCTAATCTGGAAAGAAGGTCAAAACCTCTGTGAATATATACACTGTTGAAAGTTCTATTGCTGGTATATGTTTAAGTTATCATAAAGACCTGTGAGAAAGTGTCTCAATTTCTAATTGCAAAAGCAAAATTCTTCAGAAAGGGAGCAGCAGAGAAGATCAAGGAATTTGGCAGTGTATATATTCTGGAAACAAATTATTTTCATTTCTTTCAAGGGTGAATAAAAATGAAATATTAAAGGATAGAAAAAAATCTTTTACAATAACTTTTGAGGCTATATGTCATCTTATTGTTTCAGTAATCAAATACTTTATCAAGCAAAAAGAGATTTTAATTTGCTATTTTAAAAATTCCCCAGCTGGAAATAGTCTAATCTCTAAAGGAAAGAGTGCCAGATGCATAGGACAAGAACAGTAAAAGCTCCAACCCAGCAGTCTTCCTCTTATCTCCACTGATAAGAGGAAATGAATGAGTCAGCAGATCAGAGAGGAAGAAATGGAGTGTGTCACTCCAGCAGTTCTAAAACATGTGAACCCAAGAAAATGGCTGAGTTATCAAGCAAACTTTTAATGTTAATAAAGAATTTCATTGGAAGTCAATGGAAAGATTTCAAGTTTGACAGCATAATAAGCCAGAGTTTCTTTGTACCCATCATTATTTTGGACCTTGGTTCAGTAATAATACCTAATTCTCACAAAGTATTTTTCATCATTTAATCAGAGACTGCTTTACTGAGGAGTCCAGTATTCTTCTGTTGTTAAATTGAAGCAAAAAATAATCTAAAAAAGAGGTGAATCTTTATTGATAAGACATTACGAGAGCTACAGGGCAGTCAGTGTCATGTGATCTAGACTAAAAGAAAACACACAAATGAATTTCCATATTTGCCTTTGATTGATGAGATTGTGCTGCTCTTGCAATAATGATAAGCATGTTAACTAAGATTGTAACATATCTTAAATGGCAGGAAACTGTCAAAGACTGTAAGAAATCTTTGACTAAATTAATTTAGTATTGAAAAAATGTTTAAAAAGAAAAACTTTGGGGGAGAGAAATAACCAACCCCAGTTTAAAGTAAAATTCCAAATGTTTCAGAAATTTTTAGATAAATATTCCATATGTTAAAGGTCAATCCACTTCTTTTAAACCTCAGTCTGATTGAAAAGCTGCAAATCACACAAATTCTAAGAAGATTTCAAATACTAGTTGCTTTCACACAATCTGGAATGTTCTCAAAATATAAGTCTCTTTCAAAGTACTTTGGTATTTTCACTTGTGGTCATAGATGTATGTGTTAATTTAAAAAAAATTCTTCCACTTTGGTTTAAAGATATCAACTAAACCACTTCAAACCTGCTAGGAGAGTTGAATTTTCAACCTCCCTTCTATTTACTTAACTTTGCATGGCTAGAAGCTACTTAACATATTTCTGATGAACTGTATATCGTAGGTACCTAGAATGAACTCAAATAAGGGGTTTTACCATTTTCCCATTTTCCCTACAGTAAATAACTTCAGAGGTTTTTATTAGTTGACCAACTGCAACAGTCTAAATATCTTGTAATTTTTTAATTCCATAGTTCAAATGGAAAGAAAACAATTGCAGAAAATAAAAAATAATAATCCAAATTGAAAAGGTGAGTTCATGAGGCATACAGAATTTTTAGCTTTTGATAGCCTGTGAGAAGGTGAAATTAGACCCCAATGGTTTTCATTTTGCTCTGAGCTGGTTAGAGAAGCATGCCACTCATGATTAGTGCATGTGGACTGCTGTTTTTGAGGAGCTCTGGCATTTTGTGCACATGAGAGGAGACATCCCAGCCCCTCTTGTTATACCACCAGGCCTCAGAGATGTAGGGTGAAACTCTCCTGCCCTGCAAAGGTCTACCAGGCAAAAGCCACCAGCTTTTCCAGGACAGTTTTTTTTCAAATGCTTGTAGGGGAATATCTTACCTACAAAAATAACAGCATTTATATCTCAGCTTGTTCCAACCTTTTGCCCGAGATCCAGTAGTGATCATGGTATTATGTATGGTGATGGCATTGACACTGTGCTCTCTGAGCATGGGCTCCTGTCTAGTTTCACTGGAATCATGCTGAGCAGATACATTTCCTTTACTTAATGAAAATATATAGGGCCCCCCACCCCCATGGTGCCCACCAGGAAGCAAGGGTGGCTGTCCCTGGGAGAGGACACTCTGTCCCCACTTTCCCTGCTCCTTCCTGAGCTGCATTTGCTTGACTTTCACGGGCAAAGTCAAATGTGGAAAGTGTGGACTCATTAACAGATTACTCTCAAATTCTTAGACTGAAAGTCTAATAAACATGCCTGGAGAGCCATTTTTAAATAGCAGCTCCTGGACATACCATCACCAGCAGCTAATTCTCATTCAAATGAAACAACGTGAATGAGACTCTAGGCTGCTTTATTAGGAGTAGAATCACTCAGGCGTGGCATTCAGCTTTGGTCCAAAATGAGCTTTCTCTCACCAAATGGCTTCCTTTAGCAGGGTAAACAGTGACCACCTGCTATTCTCTGAGCTGCAACCAAAGCACAAGGAGCACTTTTTTACTTTAACTAGCTTGCAGCCTGAGTTGCATATCCCCATGGATATTAATCAGCAAATTTAGAGCTGTAGTGCTATCAAAAAATGTAACACTTTAAATTTATTTTCGTAAAGTACAGGGTCAAAGTGAATGTTAATCTTTAATGGGATGAAAATATGTCATTTCCTTGTGGGAATTAAAAAGTAGACATAATCTATAACTGACTTATAAAGTAGACAATAAGGCAGTCAGCTTTATCCAGGAATAAAATATTTGGCATTTTAGAGGAGTATTTTCTATGAATTATTCAAAACAGAGATAGAACTATGCCTCGGCTGTGAAATTATTTCCTGGCATTCGTCAAAGCTCTTTTCCACTAATTAACTAAATATCTTCAATCAGTGAATTCTGTGTTTATTTATTAAATAGGCCACAATACATTGCAAACCATGTTGCCAAGTTGTCTTTTATTTTAAAGAAATAATATTTAGAAACCAAATCGCCAATTAGAATGCATGCCTCTGAATTTCAGGGTGCCATTCAGGTATTAGTAGAAATTACTTATCTCAATGTTTATATCTTAGTCTCCTGCTACCTGTGGTGAGATTCTCACTTTGGAATTCAGTATATTGTCTCTTAAATGATTTCTCTATTTAAAAAAAATAATAAAAATTATTTACAAAACATGATACATAAATACCTTAAACAACTGTTTGATTGGTCAGTGCTTTTCCACAGTTTGGTCTGCTTAAAGTGAAATAGGCAGGGAAGTTTAAGAGTATCTGTATTTCCTATAAAGAAAGAGAGCATCAGTCCTGACATGTACTGGGGAAAGTCTTTTTAACTTTAATTGTGTTATGCAAATATAAAACTGGAGTGGTAACACCAGTTACTTTTCCTCTTTTTAATTATGGTTTCGGTGGAATGATTGTTTCAGGATTTGCTAGTGAGATGAAATGTTTATGAATTGTTACTTATTAAGATAATAATTCAAAAGTTCAAAATGCTGCACAAAAATACACACTTCTGCACAGAAATCACTATGTCCCTTTTGACAAATAATAGCCACTTTCTGTGTAAAGACAAAGCTACTGTTCAACAAGGCACAATGCCACTACACAGCAAAGACGACTGAGGACCAACTCTCCCTCTTACAACAAAAACCTGGTTTCACGCCCTTTTTGTTCTGCCTGGTTGCTGTCATCTAAATAAGGCTCAGGTTCAGATGCTCACAGGCCACCACTGCTTGGGACTTCTGATTGGACTTAGCCTTGAGAACGTGATTTTTTTCTCAGGGTAGTAACATTAACCACGTTTTCCAGACTCACTTTGTTTTGTATACATGGTTGAGAAAGTAAATGTAGGTGTTGGGGAGCTGTGGCCTGCCTGGAGAGGGGCTGGGGCTGCAGGGCTCCCCAGGGGTAGGCAGGGAGAACCAGCCCAGCCAGCCAGTGGACAGGACAGGCTCTGTGGGGATGGGGATGGCCAGGGCTGGGAGGGACATCAGCCCTGGGGGCTCCCCGGGGCAGGAAGCTGGGCAGGGCACAGCTGTGGCAGGGCTGGAGACAGCATCCCGTGGATGGGGCAGGACAGGCTAAGGTAGGGCCAGGGGAGATGTGAAGACCTGTGGGTGCCCTCAGGGCCCTGATAGTACAAAAGTTTGCTTGTTACAGGAAAAAAAAAAAAGGATTTAAAATTATTATTGTGTTAGTTGTCATTAGAACAAAAATTTCTAGGTGGAACACCAGCAGAAAGAAGACATGGAGGTGAAGATCCTAACTAACCAAGGGCCAATGCTCAGCCTTGTGTCGGCTTCGAGACAGCAAGGAGCATTTAGAAACATCCCATTTCAGAGCTGGGAGTCCCAGGCTGGAGGCACTCTCAGGTGCTGAGTAGCTTCAATTAGAAACATTAGAAAGCATGCACCTCCAAGCCAAGGAATGATTGGGCCAGCAGAAATATTTTGAAACTAAACTCATTTCAGTTCACTGAATACATTTCCATCATTTTGTGGTATTATTACCTAATGATTGACATCTTTTATGCTACACCTTTTTTCTTTAAATAGGCAGCTTTGAGCTTTGTGACCTGAAGTGTTCCTCATACTTTTAATCCCTTTTTAAAAAAATATGTAAACTGGCCAACTTAAAGAGAAGGACTTTTGTCCAGAAATTTTTTTGCTCAATCTTCTTTTTACCTTTTTCACTGTCATTTAATATTGCATTGATGCATTCAGAGAAGTCACCAAAATTATTTTATCTCATAAAAATATGTTTATAACCCCTGACAATGTACCTGAAGCAAAACTTACTTTTTTGTGCACATTTCCCTGCTTTCACTGACATTGAACTTGATCTTGATATGATAAGTTATTATCTAGTTTTCCATGTCTGTGAGATCCTTTTGTAACTCTTCAGAGTCAGCTTCAAGACAGACTATGCCAAAAATGTCTATGTGATGTAGAGACTTAACAGTGACTGACAAGAGATTCAGCCTCATTTTCAGTTCCAGACTATGTTGAACTTACACGTCCCAGTACTGATCTTCAGAAGATTTTGCAAAAAATTGGGTATATAACCCTTCTCCATTTCTCCATTGTATAAATACGTCATTTGTTTCTAACCTCCTTTGATCATCCATTAATCCATAAGAAAAATTCCTCTGTTATCCCAGAAATGATTAGTTTCTTTAAAAGAGATAATGTCAAATGCCTTTTGGAAATCCACACACATTGTATCCTTTGGATCAGCCATATGCACATGTTCATTTATTCTTTTCTCAACTGTAATAAAACTATGACTTTCACCAAAAGCCTATTCCCAAGTATGTCATATTCCTCACTGCATTACTAAATTTATTCATTATCAGGTCATTTAATTTCAATGGTTTTGTGGAAATCAGATTTACTGATTCATATTTCCCAGATTCATGAGTGGAGCTTTACTTCAAAGCTTGATGACATGTTTCCCATGTTCTTTTCTCTGACAATAATACAGATATAAACAATAATCTCAAGTGTTAGTTAGAAGCTCAACAATTTTATATTTACCTTTTTTTAGAAGTCTAGAGACAGTGCTACTAAGTTTTAGTGATATGTTACTCTTAAGTGTGTTGACTTATTTTAAAACTCTGTCATTGACAGATCAGTCTGAAACATTTCCTCAGGCTCATTCCCTTTACAGAATGATTGTGATATAGGAGTGATCCAGTCAGCCTGTCTGCAATCACTACATGTTAGAAAAATATTCTTTCTTAACAGTATCTTGGAACTAGGCTAGCTTTCTTTTTCTGATAGGTTTGAGTAAGAAGCAGATTCTCTGTCACTAAAGATTAGTTTCTCCAAATTTTTTGGCATGTTTTTTGTGATTTTGGTTTTAACTTGTCAAGGATTATGGTCCTTTTTAGCCTTCTTTCCTGGATATCTTTTTCACATTTTGGTTTTTAAGACTTATTCCAGAATTTGCTCATATACGTGCACTTTCTTGTTTTTCCTTCACTCTAGTTTTCCCCTTTATTTTTTAATTAATTAATTTTTAAAACATTTCCTTTAGTTGCCTTTTTTTAAAACTTCCACTTTACTTAAAATTTAAGAGGTGGGGGAGAACTCTTTCTGTTTCACATATGAAATATGAATACACAGAATTTCTCCAAGAGAAAGGAGATCCTTTTACCTGAGCAGAGATCACACCATCAACTGGTTTATTCTGTGTGTCTTCAGGTATGAAAGGAGGACCTTTAAACGATGTTTTAATACACTTATGAAAATGAATTAACAGTAGATGGCCTTAAAATCTCACTTACAAAACTCAAATCTCTGAGATTAAATTTAAGTCAAGCCACTCTAATGTCACCTGATTGCTAGCTTTAAGGGGGTGGGACCTTATTTATTCCTAGTTTTCCCATTCACCCAAGACTACTAAAATAATCAGGTTTTTATAGCTTTCTGTATAATTTACAGTCTGCTCATGTGTGATAAAACTGTAGAATTAATATAACAGATAAAATGGATTCTTTGATTAATAGATTCCCTATATCGCTGACAATATTTAGCACCAGCAAGTAATGTACTGCTTTTTAATTACCACCTAGAAAGGATAATTTTTTCAATTTCATATTATTATGGTTAATATTCATATTATTTTTAGGGATGAAAACTTAAAAATGTTGAGCAATCATGTTTTTCAGGAACCGTAAGATTACCTGAGAGTGTCCCAGTATTTTTCTGCTTCTTCTACTAACTATTCTCTTCTGTCACACATATCTCTTAAGGAAGATTGTCTTTGAGCACTAGTCTGTCTTTTTTGCTATGTATTTTTGACTTTGTCATTGACCTTGCAACCAGCTGTGTTTATTGGTGGAATTGTAAATTCAATAAACCTTTTGGCTGACTCATGAAGAGGTCTTTCAGACCTTTCCTACCCTCTTTCAAGGCTTCTCTTTTATACTTAGCCCCATATGTCTTCAGACAAACCCTACAGAACTTCTCATTTTTGTCCCACCATACTGTTAGTGTGACAGTAAGAGATGCTGCAAAGTCTGAATAATAATATTGAACCTGTATATTTTTTTTTCCCTAGATCACACTGCATATGACATTGGACATCAGCAGACAGCCAAGAGCTGATTCCCTTTATGGCTAAGGCTCTTCAACAGAAGGGTCAAATGTCAAGGGAAAAGTCTGTGTCAGGGGGAAAGTCAGCTGTGGGAGGTGGAGTCAGAAAATTACTCTTACCAGGGCAGTTATAAGAGCACAAGGTTAATATTTCTACTTCACCTTACACTTGTGATTTTTCCAAACTAATCTGTCACGCCCTAATTAATGCTAAGAAATAGTCATGAGCAACATTACAGAGTGCCACCACTTAGGATAATGCTAGTATCCCATACTACACATCTATAAAAATTCCCTCTGAGCCAGAGATCCTTAGCCTTTTGTGCAGCAAAATACAACATTTACCACTCTGACAGCCTAAGGGTTGTGTTTAATTTGCATGTACATCTAAATATATTTACATACATAAGTTGTCTTAAAAATACACTGTAAACCCCAATACTTGTTATTAAGATTTAACTGAAAATAGTAGGTGAAGTCTGTATTTAATGCAAAAGAAAAAAGGACAAAGTTATGTGCTATAAAACTTGTGCAATGTTCTTTCACAGATTATTTTATTTACAAATGAATTCTGTCTATTCTGATGATGACTTCATAAGGAACATTCATAAATCCATTCCAGACCACATAATTTATGGCTTAAAATTGACTAAAATATAGCTGGCATGTTACTAGAAGTTGATCGATTTTCAACACTATTCACCAACTCTAAACAAAGTTCTTCTTTAGGTGAACATTCTTTCCAGGAAAATATAACAACCAAATAAACAAACCAAACCAAACAAAGACATGAAAATAGATACAACTTGTCTTTTTAATTTTTTTCTCTTTCCTTTTTTCTTCTGTCTTATCTTCCTTCTGTTTCATTCTCACTCCTTTATTTGAAAGAGCTTTTATACTGTTGTTGCAGTTTCAGCATGAGAACATGTTGACATTCCTGGGTAACCACAAGAATGGTGAGAAAAGAGCATCTCAGAAAAGCAAAGCTCATTACAACAGCCTGTAGTGAGAGCTGGCAGGAACATGCCCTAAGAGCTGCATGTGAATGGCTCTTCTGATCACAGCTCTTTTCCTCCTGCAGGGAAAGGCCACTTTCCAGAAAGATGCCCGCAAACCAGATTTGAACCAGAGCATAAGCTACAAACAACAGGTCCAAAGGCATGTGCACTGATGGCTTATGAGCTTTGTGACAGAAATGTAATACAGATGGATAATGCAATACAGTGCCCCCATAACTCACCACTTTATACATTTGGTGATCCCTTAAGAAAGGTGGACATATTGACCTCCTAAGGGAATCACAGAATTGCTTTGAAGAAGAGTGATTGTGCTTCATGGTCAGTGACTGGTGCTTGCTACAGAATAGATTTTCCTGTCAGATAAGCTTCTTTCCAAAAGATTTCAGGTGCATCACTGAGACTGTTCCCAAAAAATAGGGGTGTGACCTGCTTTTCCAGTGGACCAGTTTTTCTTAGCCCTTTCCCCAGATTTCCTCCTGGGAAAAGACAGTCAAAAAATGCACTGTGTCTTCAAGTTTCATGTTCTTAATACTCCTTTGCTTTGCTTTACATCCAGTTTTAAGATTTAGATGTATGTTTACTTTCATGTAGGTAAATATATCCATAGTGTCAGCACAATATATCTGTACAGTCCTGCAAAGATGCTCATAAAAACAGTATTGTTTTCTCTGTCTCAGCCTATGAATTTAGTCATGGTCTTTATTGTCTTTAGCTGATAAATGGCCTCTTCCTTAAAAATAGCTTTCATATACTACAAGAATCCAAGTCTTACCCATAACATTGACATTGTCATAGAGAGGAGAGATACTTCACTTTTAGCAAGCAACAAAGTTAGTGATTTTGTTGCTGTGACTAATTAAATTTTTGCTATATTTATGCTGCAACTGAGGTATCATGATTTGGAGATAATTGCTGGAGCCAGTCAGTTTCATTTAATATTCTTCAAACCCAGTCAAGGGCATCCAGAATTTGAGACTGGCATTTATTTTGTTTTGTGTAGGTAGAAATCTAGGCAAGATTTACATATCAGTGTAAATCTGGAATAATTCCACTAAAAGCAAGTGAGTCAGGTTTGTGCAAGCACAGTAAAGATAAATTCAGACCTCATAATTTCTTCACTGCTATACCCAATGCCATGCTATGAACTTGGAAAAGATAGGTCTCTGTTTTTCTTCGTGGTAACTGACACTTTCAACAAACATGCACCTCCATAAACATTTTCATACTTCAGGTAAGAAGATGTCCATATTAGTACTGGAGCCTGAAACTGCCAAAGTATGCTGGGTTTTTGTTGTAAAATATCACCATTGTAATAGTCACAAAGGGTTAGCTTTTTTTCTATTTTTTACAATTCCTCAAAAGTTTTGCTAGTGTTTTTAAGCTTTTTTAATCTACATTTTGGCAGATACAGGAACTGTTCAAACCTACATATATACTTTTTTTCCAGCAGACTTTGCTCGAGTGGAATTTGAGGACTGTGCACATGATCATATAAGGAACAAGATTTGCCCAACAATCAAATCAGAGCAGCAACAGAGCAGTACAGGAATCCTGGCTATGTCCACAGCATCTATGGGGATCAAGAGGACAGCAAATGCATAGAAAGAATCCAGACAGCACTGCACCTCTCTCAAACATACTGAATGGTTGTGGGAGCACATGAGGGTAAACCACATAAATCAGATGCTGCCCGGACCTGCTGGGCTTGTAAACTTCATCCTGTCTGAGAAAACATAGAAAAGAATATGCCAGTGGGTCCTTACCTGCATTCCCCTCATTAATGAAACAAAGCAATGGCCTCTCATTGGGAACTGATCCTGTTCTCCTCTCTAATACAAAGCACAGGCTGTTCCCACTAGAATCTTTTGCATCAAAATTGTCTGAGACTGGAGCATGTGATGTAGGAGACTTTGTTCAGTGTCTTTCTCAGATGAAGATTATCCAGACTCCTATTTTGCACCCCCCAGATGGGTGTCCTAACCATGGAAATATAAATGAGGAACCTCTGAGCTCCTTAATGCATCTCCCAGCCATGCTGGGCTGCATTAAAGCAGGCCCACATCTGTCTCCATGAACAGCAACCACTGCCATGAGACTATGCAGCACAGTTTGACAAGATGCCCAGATTTTAAGATTTAGATTTACAAATGCCTTCTCAGGTTTTCTATGCTTCCAAGGGACCTAGGGGACTGATTCCCACAGGTCATGGATATCACTAAGCATCCAGTTCCCTGCTCCAGCTGATGTGGCTGCTCATGTGCATGTGTCAGTCTTGTATGTCTGCACAACTTACCGTGTTCTGGAGAGTGAGATGGGGTCTGGTATTGAATATGCATCAGGGACACATGGATCTGAGCCCATGGCAACCTTCACAGGAGTCCTGTGGAGCAGACAGAGAGGCTGTCAGGCTGACACAGCCGAGTGCCTTGCATATTATTATCTGTTTATTCCAGTCTCCAGCTGACTCTTACTGACTTTGCCACTGGGGTTTAGATTTGTGACCAAGTGCCCCCACCCCACCTTACACTTCAAATCTTATTTATGCAGTCAGTTTAGTAAAATGGTATTAAAATAGCACCATTGCACCTCACATTTTCACCATTCCTTCATGTCTGTAGCAGTTTACCGGGGTCAATAGTATTTTTAAATGACTTGCAACAAATGTGGTAAGTACTCAAACAATAGGCTCCATCAGTTACAGAGAAGCTGTTTTATTCTACTAAGTCAATTATCAGTAGTTTCAAAAGTCCCTAAATAAGTAGTTGTCTGACAGATCATAATAGCTCCTTCTGTTACTCTATGCCAACTCATATACTGCTGCAGAATAATTTGCCTTACTCTTTTGTTTAGGATTTGAAAAACAATCATGTTGAAAGGAAGCAGAATATTATAATGGAATAAGAAAACAAAAGCAATTTGGGGAAAAAATAAACTTCCTGCTCTAAATATTGCTGGGCTCTTTTAGCAATGCATTTTGCCATATAAGCAGTGGATTTACCAGAAGTCCCAGTTCTCTGGCAATAACATTAACATGCCACAGTTGCATTGGCTGAAATCATCTGCCCCTTATCCCCATCAGATTGGTATTCATTGCCAGCCCCTTTCACAGCTGATGCTGAGCCTTGGGGAAACCACCTGGTTGCCTGTGCTGTAAGGGAAAAACCTCACTTCTTGCATATCTTTTATGCCATAAACATCGAGAGTGGAGGTAACACTGCCAAAAAAAACAGAAAAGGAAAAAAAAGGTTGCAGTTTTATTAATGGGCTCCTTCCAGGTGCGCTGTATCCTTTCACTTTCCATAATTGCTTTGGAGACTGAGCTTTGCTGAGTGTTCACAGAGGCCAGTCTTCAGCTCCAATGTGCAAATGGCTGCAGTGCTTGGTTGCCCAGGGTTAGCTTGTATGCTCTCCACTCAAGGGGAGAAAGCAATACTACAAGACCACTTGTGATCTGCTGTGACTCTCCAAACCAGTCAGCACACACATTAAGAAAACCCTTTGTCATCACTTGCCAGACACACCTTGGATGATGTCTGCAAAGCTACAGGATCCCCATGGATACCATGGGCTGTGGACAGGCAGATAGTCTCTGAGACAGCAACAACTGGAGTTGGCAGCAGCTTCAGGATCAGGGCCAAGGGAGGGTAACGCTGAGCAGTGCTGAGGCTGCAGCAAGGTGCTCTTTGTAGCCTATAGCAGCAATAACCTGAATATAGCCTCCAAAGCATTTTCAAGCAGTGTCTCAGATAAAGGAAATTTCACCAATAATGAATGGAGGTGCTTATTACATGCTTAGGCAAGGCCAAATTTCAAGTTGGGAAGAAGCCACTGATTCCTACCTATAGCAAGAAGACAGAGAAGAGTGGGGTGTTTTGCCTTCCATTGACCACGCAGAGCACATGGGACAAATGTGTAAGAGGAATTCAGTCATTTAATGAACAGAGGCACATATTCTGGTTTGGCTCCTTATCCAAATCATCCATCCCTTTCAGCCAGCATTATTCCACTCCTGCATGTCTGCTGTTGGAGCCACTGCATCTACAGTCAGTATTGTGTGGAGAATCACACTATGAAAAGCCAGTGTCCATAAAGGAGACAGAGGAGTCCTGCAACTTTATTCAAATAAAGGGAAGAGTCCACTGGGCCATACCCCTGTGGGGTTTCTCTCTCGAGGTTTCAGAGGACACAGCCTCCTTTTATCCTAAACTCCTGGCCACATGTTGCCCTCTTCCTTTCCCCACTGGCTGAGGTGCTAGGAAGGTACAGTCTTCCTGAGCTGCCTTGAACAGATCATTTTCCCCCAAAGTTCAGAAGTTCAGGCTATCTGGGTTCTGCAAAAGACTTTGCATGGTCCAATTTGTCTATTACCTTAAAGCTCAGGAGTTCAAACTGTAGTCAAACTGTCTTGAGTTCTGTAACAAACTTGTTCGGATTGAGGTTGGCAGAGACATTAACTCCCATTTATCCTAAAGACCCTCACCCATCGAGTTGTTTGTAAAGACATTAGCACTCACCTTTCCTATCAGTATCTGCAGGCAGTGCGAAAATGTTGAGTTAGGACAATATCCGCTTGGAGGTGGATCACCACGCTTCCAAATACTGTTTTTATGGACTTCTACCATCCAATTTTAGTCTACAAGCACCTGCTAACCCCATAAAGTTAGAGGAGGTGTAGAAACTACTAAAAAGGAAGTTATAAAGTAAACTGACATGGACATGTGGAGACCCCTTTCCAAGCAAAAATATATTTCCAGTGGAATAATAAAAGAAAATAAAATTAGTAACCACTAATCTTCAAAGAATAGTTAAACCTGGCTTTACCTGTGCTTGTTGCTGAGCAGAGAAAAGCAGCCAAAAATTGGATCTGGTGTTTTTGTTTAGCTTATACTTCATATACAGTTCACTATTTGCTTTCATTGCTCACATTATCAGATTAATCTTTTGCTCTCTGTGTATGTATACACATGTGTATGTGGATGTGTATTCCTGCTGTCCAATGTTTGGTTACTATCCATACATAAATCCAAACATTTCTAGCAAATCTTGGGTCAATATGTGGAGAAGTTCTTGAAAACCCATAAGTTGTTCTTATGGGTTTGTTTTCTTTGTCCCTCTTTCTGTGTATATTGTGATAGGGGAAAACTGATGGAAATATTGTCTTCTTCATTAGAATTCAAAAACAAAGTTTCTTTGATGCTTTGCTTATTATTTTTATAAATAGCCATAAAATAGTGCATTCTTTATCCATAATTTAACAGATCACTGTGTTTATTTCCATGTACTTTTTTTTTTTCCCCTGCAAACTGCAGATAAGGAGTCACTCATGTGGCATAAAGCTCTTTTTTAAAAAAATTAGTCATGGTGACTAATAGTTGGAATCTTTCAAACTTCTGGCTATTCAGCTACTACATGATTGAGATGCAGAATCAAAATTCATAAGAAATATCAAAAACCTTTTGTCAGACTGAGAAAACCACAGGAGTACAAAGTTGTATTATCTCAGAGACAGTGAGATGAGAAATAGTGGCGTACCCAAATTTTAGAGAAATTTTACAAGGTTTAGCCAACAGTACTCAATGAACATTGCTTTTTCTTAAGGCAAGATGATCTGAAATATTTCAGAACAATGCCTAAGGTTATCTATCAGGGCAAAAAAAAAGGCGATATTATTTATTATTAGTGTTGGGCTTTTAAATACATTTGGCCACAGGCCATCGAAGCAGAAGATAATATGTTTTTTTAGCATGAACATGTTTTCCATGCATAATAGGTAATGATCAAAAATGCATTAAAAAAGAAGTAGTCACGGATAGGAGACTATTTGTGGGTTTTCTTACCATAGTGGGAAATGGACTTTTATTACTTCTCAGAATTTGTATCAAAGACTATTTTTATCTACTTGGCTGTTGTAGTCCAAGTAACCCCTATGTGGGAGGCTGTGCTAACAATCTCCACATGCATCTCAAAGCACTGCTCTTTGGAAGAACAAATCAAATTTTAAGATATCTGAGACATTTCTAATTATTTTCTTTTGAGTGGACTTTCCAGCCACACATAGCTGTATGTAGTCCATGAGAACTGTTGTTCACTGGCAACTAAACAGGCTATCAGGCTAGATACTGACTTACTTTTCTGACAAGACTGTAAGCATACCTTTTTTTCTAAGACAAGATATGCTCCCTGGAAGAATATTTGAACCACTAGCAGGAGACCAGAAGACTTTCTACATTTTCTGAAAGCTTTTCCTTTCAATCATTTGGGTGCCTTTCACGGAAAGGTGCTGAAATTCTCAGTTATTTCTCATGAAACTACTCTTGTGTTGGGGGAAATAACAAAACAAAACAAAGCACCCAACAACACTAAAAGAAACCACAGATTTTTATCTTCAGGGCCTCACAGGAAGCCCTCCAAGACACAATCCTTAGTGGTGATCTCTGGATTTCCCTGCCTGGAACCTATTTGTACTTCACACAGTAGCTCCTCTCTGCACTGTGCACAGGTCTTCTTGGTCCACCCCAGTTTTAAATTTTGCTCACTGCTTCTCCTATTGGTCCCTCACTAACATCACTATTTCTTAATCTGCTTCTAGGATTTAATCACTCCATCATATTTTCCCCACCTTCCCCCTGCTTTCTTTTCTTCAGGGCACTTGTATGACTCCTGTTTTCCAGGGCTCTCACCCACCCCAATCTCCCCTGCTGTTTGCATAGTCCTTCCTTCTTAGGCCTACAGACATCTTTCAGCTCCTCATTTGGTCCAGTATTTTAAAAGCATAAACCCTCTTCTCCCTGTATCAACTTCTTGTATTTGCTTCTTGTGGTTGTCTCTCCCTCCTCATGCTGTTTTGCGTACATTGGCTGGGCAGCTGCAGAAAACATGACATGGCCATTCACTTCCTCGCCTGGGGGCAGGATTTATTAGATGCTGAACCTCAGAAGGCTCGATTCTCTCAAGATAGTTCAAGACACAGTGCCAGATTATCAAAAAATTGGTTTTTTGGGCCAGACTACAGGGGAGCAGTGTTCGGGCAGGCCGTGTGGGAGGAACGCAGGAGTAGCGTCTCTCCCCTCCTGCAGCTGAGTGCTGGCAGTGCCAAACAGGGATTGCACTATCCTGCTTCCCATCTCAATGGGCCTCAGAGCAGAGGAGGTGCAGGTTTCTCTGCTTTAGTCATTAGCACTGTTTATGAAGCTGTATTGTAGCCCTCCAGAAAGTGTCACACCAAGAGCCCTGGCTTTTTTTCCTAGGTCAGTACAACTTCCTGCATCCCCCTGCCTGTCACTGTTGTAAAAACCCCTGACTGACCAAGTCAAAGCATGATATTTCTGTATGCAAACCAATGTTTTAGAGTTCCTGTGGCTAAAATCTCTTATCTGAAGTCTATTATCTGCATGGACATATCATCTGCTTGCAAATATACCAGGCAGGAGAAAGAAAAATATGACCCTAAACTAATGTTCAAATTTAGATTAATACATCCCCGAGCACTATTTCCATTAGTGCTAATACAGGAATGCATAGATCGTAAATTGTCCTTTCAGGGTCTGACAATTCTAAATTTAGTACCAATGTTAATTAAGCAAGAGAAAATTGGGCAATGCAACAGATTTGGGGAGCAGGCAGTGGAAGGGGAGAGATAGGTCATCAGTTTGACAGCTTTGGGAGGTAATAATTTAGTGAACAAACAATCGTGAAGATAAACCTGAATATTTCAGTGCTTTTAATAATTTGTAGCATTTAAGGACAGCAGATTATTTTTTTAATTATTTGGATTCCACATAACTAGAGAATAATCTTGATTTATCCTTCTCCCAGCCTTTTCTGCGTTGACAGAAAGAGTTCATTTGTTACTCTGACATACATGCTAATTACTGTGCCCATATGTACACTCAGCACGTTTTATTGAGTACTCTATGAGAGAGATTTCAAGGGGTTAATAAATGTCAAAAAATCTTATGTCAACATTTTCTTCTCTTTTCTTTCATACAATATAGGAGTCTGTTCAATAAACCCCAAATCAGTATAAGGTCACAAAGTGTTTGGCTTTAAAACTGAAGTTAGGGTAAGTAATTACAAGGCTCCACCGTGTTCCTTATTTAGTTGCATATTACACAGAGCTGAATGGGATGATTAATAATCATGTTCTACACTGAAAGAATGTAATTTATAAAAGTTTATGTAAATACAGCAGCAGAATTAGTTGTTCATTTACCATTGCCCTGTTAGCACATATGGGAATTCCAGCATTTTTAGAAAGCAACAAAGCCAAGATCCTCACAGGAGTTCTGTGCTTAAATACCTTGGAGAATGCAGGCCCAAGGTATTAAAATAGTTTAGCATTGTTGAATGTTTATTTAAAATTAGACAGAATACTGGCATGTGTAGTAATGTTTGCTAAGAAGTCTGGGTGATACTGAGCTATGTTGGCAGTGGAAGAAGACTGGAGAGAATGAAAAGCTTTTACAAGATCATTGAGCTAAAAAAGAGCAAAATAAATAAAAATTAATCATCAGTATAGAATAAATTGCATTTTTAAAATGAATATTACTCAGAATCCAGTACAGGATGTTCTTTTAATTAATTCATTAATGTCAAAATTTTGATTTAAATCATATGGATTTTTTTTTTTTAATCAGCATGATCTGTGAGAAGCCTGGGAAAAAATGAGTCCTCTCCAGCACTGTCTGTAGCCCATGGTGCAGTGCCATGACAGTAGTGAGTTGGTACTTCCCTGGAGTAAGCACCAGCAGGCACATACTGACCAATGCAATCAACAATAACTCTGCTCTATCATGTAATCTAGCTCAGTTTAGAGCACACCAAATACATCTCTCTCACCTTCTGAATGGATGTTGTTACCACACACAGATTCACTGAGGCTAGAAAGATTTCCTAAATACCTCAGTGGATCCAGCAGTTAGTAAGCAGTATGTGCAAGGTAGCTATTCATTTTTGAGAGAGGAGTAAAACTTGCTCCATGTCCTCATGAAGACCGAGTGCTAAGTAGAAAGTATTCTATAATTTTCTCTTTGGAATACAGCATGGTTAGTCTTTTATGAAGATGACTAGATCCTGGGTTGTATTACACTTTAAATTCATTATACTTTTTACCGTTATTCATAGAGATTCATGTTCAGAAAAAATATCAGGTTTATATCTATTTATATTTGAGATTATATTAAACTCCCAAATGTGGTTCATAAATAGGGCAGTAAATGGGGTTGCTTTTTTGAATGAAAAGTCCTTGGTAACTAAATGACCAGGTAATAAATGGAAAGTGCTTGCATTCTGTACTGAAAAGGCTGGATCATGCACCGCCACGGCCAGTGGGAGTTCTGCCACTGACTTCAGTGGGAGTGCTTAGCGAGGCTGTTTTGTTCCTCATTCAGTTTGGTTAACAAGATTTGTGCTCCAGTCCCTTTTCACCAAAATGCTGGCAGACTTCTTACAACATTACTGGAAACTAGACCCTACACAAATTACTAAGGCCTTTTGTATTTTAATGTCTTTTTTGTAATGATATTCAGTCCTTTGGGGCAGCTGCCTAAGAGAGACATTAGTCAACTTCACTTTGTTTTTAGGACAGATGAGCCAGAGCCAAAACCATAGACCTGAATAACTTGAAAATCCAGAGGAGTTCGGATCCAGATTTGAGCCCCACAGTTTGAGGCCCTTGCTGATTAGTGGGCCGTGCTTCAACAAGCTGTACTCGTGCTAAGAAAGGAGCTCAATATTTGCTGCCAGCATCATCAGAATTGAAACACAGGGCTCTCTAGCAGTGTCCTGGCTCTGACACTGTCCTACAGCCATTGCCTATAAAAGAGTATAGAAACAGGGAAAACACAGCAATATTCCCTTGGCACAGCTCCCCATCTTCAGCAGCATGCTGGGGTGGATTCTTTGTGTTGCCAGAGAATTTTCTTTGTTAGCACCAGCCATTCCTTTCTGGATTACCCATCACTGTTCCTTGCTCTTGCTCCCGAGGCAAACATTTAGAAGGGAGGGCTTGTGAAATCTCAGTGCTGCTATATATGCATGTGAGAGAGCTGAGAAGGGCAGGTCTGAAACAGGGATCACAAAAAGAACAAAGAGAGAAAGAGGAATAGCTGCAGAAAGTCTGTGCTTGGAAAGAGGAAAATCCTGGGGTCTAGGATACCCGTAATAGCTTTATACAAAAGTGTAACAATGTCCAGTTAGAAAATGGTTGGACTTAAATTAGTACAGCATTCTTGCTTAGATAAAGTCGTCACTTAAAAATGCAGTTCTGCCTTTTTAGGACAAATTACATGCACGCAGACCAAAAAGTAGTGAAAGTAAGGGCAAAGTATTTGAAATTATGTCTGTGAAATGCAAATGCAAAACTAATTAACTTATAGATGGCCTTTGTCCATATCGCCCATGTGATGCACTGACAATCTCTCTGGTATTGTAGAATTCAAACGCTTTGAAAAGAAATTGCCCGAGGGATTGAATGTCTTTCCTTTACATTGTTTTTAAAAGGAAGAGTTTCTCACACTGTGTTTATTTGCTGCTAAGATACTGTTACACTAGCACCCTCACAGCCTGTTTCTCACTGCAGTATCCAATAAATTAGGTTGTTGCAGGGAGTATCAAGAATGTGCATACACTGCCTGACTAGAGCAATTTTATCTGAATAATGTTTTGTGACCTTTCTTGCAAAAAGGTCCTGACTAGAAAAGCATAGATTTACCAGGCATCCTGGCTGTACTGAAAGATTGCAATTACCGTTCTATTTTATCAGTATTAGTAGAGAGAGTTCCTGCCCTGACATCTCCTCTCCAAACACAAATTAAAAGTTGGGAAGCTGTATGACTCAAGTAATGAAGTACATTAAATCCAGGTACCTGTTTCAAATTCAACAGTTGTGGAAATGATGGAAGAGCCATCGCCATCAAGATGACTTTCCAACAGGCTCAGTGAGATGGTTTTGTGGACTCAGTCCAATTCTTAATGGACATAAGTCCACATTACAAAAAGCAACACACAACTGGCAGTAATTGATACTCTTTTGGCACTCAACAGAGAAGTGAAGTATTGAATGAGCATGAAGAATGGACTAACCTTTCACCTCCCCCCCTGCATTCCAGGTCAGGGATGAGACATCTGATAGAGCTACATAGGAAGCTTGGGCTGCTGCTCTCCGTGCCACCCCGTGCCGTACCTAAACAAAGGATTTCCTTCTTAACAAGCATTGGGCTGACACTTTTCATGAACTTTAAATTTATGTAAGATATTTGGAGGCTTTGGAAGTTAGTGTATAACCTCAGGATTCTGCCTAAAGAGTACAAGCCACTGCTCCACATAAAACTGTGTCTCTCTGTCTGCCAGCTGCATATAATTCCCTGTTATACATACAGATATATAATGTATATGTACATGCATAGCATGTATGTTTATACATAATAGGAGAAGTAATGCCTTTAGCTAAGCTTGCCTAATTCTCATTTATAAGAACTTACTTTCAATTACTTATACAGTTTGCCAAAATTTAACTGTTACAGCTTAAATTTTCCATGGTGGGTATCTGTCTCCAGCTGAATTGGGTTTGGAAAGTCTTGACTAAAATGGCTCAGATAATTCCAAGAACAGAGTCAGTAAAAATACATCATTTTAGTCATGTTAAGAACCTTTGCAACCATCATATTGAGAGATTCTAGCATGTCTGAGTTTTGGAGCTGAAGTTTGAAACTCCATAAGGAAATTACTTTGATGTCAAGACTTATCTTCTGTCACTCCCATGGAAATCTGATCCAGCTGTAATCTCCTAAAAAACTAAATTCTCACGCACTCATATTGTGTTAAAATTCAAATTCTCCAAATACTCTATTTGCAGTAAGCATGCTGTCTTTTCATACAGCAGTGACATCTGAGGCACAGCGTATATTTGCATTCTCTGTGGAGAATATCCACACATATATGTATACAAAAATATGTCCAAGGGCTCTCCCTGTCATTCGTACAGATTGCATATATCAGGAATGATAGCCCTATAGACCCATCTATCCATTGCATTAGAGTTCAGCTCTTCTCAGGGACTAGATGATTTTAGTTACAACCATGAGGACAGCAGTACTAGCAACAAGGACCAGGAAACACCTGCCTCATGAATTAGGGTGCTTAAGCCTACTCTCAAGACTTCATCTCACAGTGAAGGCACCAGGTATCTAATGCCTCATGTCTCAAAGAGGCCCTGCCCAAAGACACTGGGGACTGCCCTGATCAGTTTCCATGACCACAGCAGCCAACTGCTTTGACCTGGACTTTGCTGAACCCTCTGGAGGGATTGGATATTGCTCACAGGGTGCTTTACAAACAAGTTTAAGGAACCACAGGAAAAGGGTGAGCAGTTAACATATAGAAGGGTCATTAACTTCGGAAGGATTCAAAAGTGACGAAGTGCTTTAATTAACATTGTCCTTTCAAGAACTCCAGAGTGAGCAAGCGAGGACAAAATTTACACTTCTGTAAGATCTGAAAATGAGGACTAGAAGCCAAAATATCTTAATGAGCTCCCACCCTCTGATCATGATATAAACACACAAGAGGAAGTGTAATGATTTTTGTTGGTGATAAAGGTTTGAGTAGTGTGTATTAAAAACAAAGGCTTAGACACATCAAAAAGTGAACCGGGTCAGCTTAAAAAAACATCAGCATCTAATTCCTCTTTTGTGAGCTCTCTGAATCCAGTGCTTTAAATAATATGAGGGCAAAATTGAAAAAATAACTTTAACACATGTAATCAAAGTTCTGTTTAAATACATACTCAGGAGAAAGACAAATTAAGGTTATACAGACCACTTAAAAACTAGTATTTCCTCACTTTTCAATCCTTGTGTCTGTTAAAATGGTTGGATAAGATGACCTACAGAGGTCCCTTCCAATCTCAACCATTCCGTAATCCTAACAATCTCTTAAATATTCTATTTGGTATGATAGACATATGTGTTTAATTTCTAGATTCCCCCCTCTCCCCCCCCCCCCCCCCCCCCGAAAGAGACTATAAACCAAATCTAATGTTTTCTTCCTTTTCTGTAATGTATTTTGAATTTTGTTTGTTTTGCAAGCTAACCCTCAGGTTGCAAGCACTTTTCCACTTTGCCAACCAAATGAATATGATGAAAGGACACCTGTAGGCATACACAGAAGCCAAGAACATTCTGTACATCCATTATTTATTTAGTTTTCTTCTTTAGGTCTTTTATATAAAGAAAAAAACATAGGTAGAAAGAGGAGAAAAGCTAATCTGCTATGTAGTTGCAGTAAGAAAAAGCATAGAAAACACTACTTCTGTTACCTTGGCAAATAAAATAAAAATGTTCTCCACTGTGCAGTCTGTGCAAAATAAGTCCCACAGGAATTATGCAAGCACATTCTCATTATGGTAGTTATGATTTAGATTGCATTACAAAAGTAAAAACAATCATTCAAAGAGGCTTGGGTGCAGTGATTTGGAGAGAAGCTGCCACTCTGCCAAATAGAAAAAGAGAGAGAAGGGGTGGGGGCAATGAAAGAAATAAACCCTGCCAAAATGAACTCATGCAAAGGTGAAGCCAAAATGCCAAGAGGTACAGATTAAATGCTCTTGTGAATGTCCCAAATGTGTGTGTCAGCAAACTGCCCAAATAAGGTTTTGAACTGGAAGCTCAGGCTTCTACTAGAAACACCCAGAAACACAGAGATTAGATATTGTTTGGAAAAAAGGATTCTGGCTTGGTTGTCTAGAATGAGCGTTTGAAAATCTCACATCTCACCAGAGCACATGTTAATGCAATAGAAATGTTTTTTTGGAAACTGAAAAACAGTCCTTTGGTAGTTTCACAACAGAAGTAAAGGACCACAGAAATTGCTTCCTTTTAGTTCCAGTTGTTCTACGTTTGTTGGGGTTTTTTTTTTTAATTTAAGGTCTGTAACAGCCATTAAAAAAAAAAAAAATGGAATCATTCAGATAATTCTTTATTTGCCCCTGACTTTAATGAAAAATTTTCAGGAAAAAAACTTCTTATCTTAAACATAGCTACCAACTTCCAATATCTCATTTTTCTCACACAATAATCCCAGTGTTCAAAGTAGGTATTGTATTTATCATCTTTGTATGGAGCAGAATTTCACTTCACTTTTCTTTATGGTCTTATCACATAATTTACAAACACTTTATCTCTGTAACAGAAAATAAATGAAATCCTGGGCTTTTGATGAAATGCCATGATTAAATGAATGGTCCAAAAATCTATATTGAGATGACTGACTCCTGTTTGTAGAAGACATGATAAATGTTTCATGCATATAAACTGAAGGATGATGGATTTAATGATCATAGTTTAACAGGGAAATGTTATTTGGAATAATTAAGTGTTCTGTCATTTGCAAGTCTAAATAGTCCATTGTTAGATGGTGCTTTTGTCTGTCAACAAGTCATTCTATTTTATAAGGGTTATTTATCACTAAAACAATTGATGCAATGGAAACATACTACTGGTATGTGTTGTTAACAACACATTTTGTGAGACCTTGATTTGGATCCATATTTCAGGGGTAGTTAATTGATGTACATTTCTGTCTTACAGAAGAAATAAATAAGAAAAACCTTTGAAGGATTGGAGGTATCTTTCTCATGTGAAGTGTTACATGTGAACTGTATTTGTTGTCCTTCCTATAAAAATTTTCAGAGTCAAAAATACCTCCGTCTTAAGGTACACATGTGAAAGGAGTTTACACGGGGTTGTACTGCGCAGTTTCCAGTTGTAGCTCCAAGAGGGTGTAAGTATCTGCAGATCATGGTTTGTGTCTGCTGGCTCTTACAGCTGTCCTGGACACCCCAGATGGTGTCTCAAATAGACGTCTTTGTTTGGACAGGTTAATCTCTCCATGAGGAATATCTCAATGGGAAGTACACTGCGCCTGTGCTATTTTTTATTTTTAATATCTGCATCAAAACAACTGCAATCAAGACAGTTACAGTATTCTGATTTCCCCTGTTGCGCATACACAATTTTTTACTGACTCTGTATACAGAACTGAATGTGAGTGCCTTTTTATCTTGACATTCAATAGCAAAGAAAATAATAAGAAACATAAGTGCTGGAAAGTAATATGGAAAAGGTAATTATTTTGACAAAAAATAGCGGCTATACACTTGGTTGTGTGAGAATAGTGTATGATATTTAATATCTGAATGATCATCACAGCATGGGAAGGTATAAAGAAAAGATTAATTTGTGTTTTAATCACAAACACTATTTCCTGGGTTACAGGATATTTATAAATATTAGAACACTTCATATATCTTCTTGTCTCCTGCTACATATATTTTCTTACCACTCAATCCCAAACCAGGTTTAAAAGTATTTTGTGTCTTTTCTTGATTTCATAGTTTAAGGACTAAAACATATGAAGGTGAGGATCTGTAATAAAATTTAACCAAAGACCTCGATCTCCTGACTCCCCACTCTGGTCTGGTGAGCAGTGTCCTTGTGAAATGTCTTGTCACACCAGTTTCTGTACTTTGCCAGATATAGAAGCCTTTTATCACAGCTCTGAGAAGCAACAGTCTCTCCTTTTTACTGTCCAGTTCATTACCTTGCCATGAGTCTCTACTCTCTGAAATCGTACAGCCACACACATGGCTAGTGAGACCCACTAGCCAAGTAGAAATCCAAGCATGCACAAGTGTGGAAGGTGTGAAATGGATATATCTGATCATCAATGATTTTGCCCTGGGCTGTGGGCAGAAGTACTGAAAGTATTCCCAGAAGCCTAGAGCTGGAATCCACAGTTCAGATCTTGACAAAACTGACTGATATGTTGTGGTGTATATATTTAAGTCTCAAAACTCTTTAGAGATTCCTTTCACAATTCTTCCCATGAGAGTCTTCTGTGTCACTGCTTTCCAGGTCATTTTCCTTATCACGGGTGTAGACAGTAAGGAATGTCTTCAGCAGACCCTTGAGAAGAGGAAAAGAGGCAGCAATGTCTGTTCCAAGAGAACTTTGAAGAGAAGAGTATTGATGGGATTGGGGTTATTTTTCATCTTTTAAGAGAAAACATTTTTTGGAGTTTTTGTACTGAAGAAGATTTTCTTTGTCCTAAAGTATACTAAACTCTGATATTAATTGTAAGTCTTGATTTAATGAATGGATGGAATTTATAAGGCCTAGGATACATTTTGTTTCTTAAAAAACATTTTGTCACAATTTTTTTCCAATAGTTCCACAAATGTATGTAAGGTTAGCAACTATTAAGATGCATTGCATTATTGAGACAAATACCCTGGAGCTTCAACACTGCTTTCAGCATACAATTTGGCTACAATATAATTCTCCATTTATCTTTTTTGCCATAATATTCATTTCTTGTTAAAATCAATTCTTTATTTATGGGAATAATCTATGCAATTATATGCTCCATAGCCTAATTACCTAACAAAGATAAACTTTGTTCCTTTTGGAGTAGACTTCCCTGAGGGCCTGGATTTCAAGTCTGTAAAACCTGGACAGTTCTACAGAAATCAGACATGCTTTGGGAGGCACACTACCCTGAACTTGGAGCCATTGTCTTGAAACTGAAGCCAGTAAGGGAGGCTACTTCAATTGGCCCCAAACACAGGTCCTTAATGACTGTTGTGTAGGACAAAGGACCAATGGGGCAATGTCTCACCCTGTTTATGCTGAGGATGCACAGAGGCCTGAGCAGAAGATGACTGCTGCCAGGGCATTGCTCCATTCCTCAGCTGTCTCAGAAAAGGGGCCTTTGTGCCCATCTTCCAGTTAATGGCACATATTGCCACTTGCACAGGAAAAATAATTTCTAGTCTCTCAAGCAAAAAGCAGTGAAGTATTATTATTTCACTGATTGCTTACACTCAGATACAATTACAACTTAGTTAAAGTGCAAGAGGCCCAGAATAGTCCTGATGACCTTGGTTTGAACAGACATAAGACCATAAACATCCAGGCAAACAAATAGTCACAGAAATTAAGATGCTGAAATGCTCAAGCACTTGCAGAATCAGACTTTTGCTTGTAGTCAGCTCTAAATATGGCATAAAGACTGGGTCTGGAGCAGTGATTTCAGTACTAAGTCCATTTTTTATTCCTAAAACAGTGGAAGTCTTAATGGCAAACCCATTAAAATTATTTTCATGACACACAGTGAATATTTTGAATATGTCAAGTCAAGATTTCAGTTAAATACATTCATATCATGTCAAGCTTAGCAATTTCTTGAAGAATCTTTACCTAATTTGATGTAATTGATGTTAAAGCCTTTTTTCCTAATACACTGTTTGTGGATCCCTTTTAAGTGTGGATAAGAACAAATGGATTTGTAGAAGATATTTTTAATTGATTCCAAAGGGAATAGCTACCATGGAATCTGCTGACAAGTTCTGTGGGGGTCTACACTCCAATCATTCAGCATCTATATTTTTAATGACAAGATGCTGCAGTGTTTAAAAAATGAATTTGAATTATGAACACAGATAATTAATGTCTGCTCTCTCCTAACATCTTATCAATAACCACCAAGCCTCCAGTTAAGGCAAGGACCTCTGTGTTGGTTTAGAGATTCAAATTGCATAAAAGCCCAATGTCAGTAAAGCTGCATTCAAGGTCTTTGAAAGCTTCAGTCAGACACTGCATGTCAAATCCTTGATTTTCAGTTATAGAGGAGAGATATCAGCACATCACATACAACACACTGCGTAATTTGCCACCACTGGTTATTTTGGCATTTGTTCTTCCTCAGTTTTCATGTAGGTCAATATTTATTCAAGACTAGATAGTGTAAATCCTTTGGCCACCTCCATGGTAGTCATCCTCTCTGTGTGAAGAATCTCACTGACTCCAGGAAATGGAATTGTATGACTGAAGGTTGCTCAGAATTAATAATGATCAGGCTTGTCATTTGTAGTGTGATTTAAGTCTACTTCTGGGTAATAAGAAGCAAAACTCTTGGGATGCTGCTGATACTGCTTCACTGTGTAACAACTGGACAAGATATTTAACAACATAACTTTAAAACAAAACCAGCAATATTACACATCACATTGCTGCAGCTTTAGTGAATGCTCCAAATGATGTTCTGTAGATTGATCTGTCCAAATTATATGCATTTTACTAGGATATGAAGTGTAAGCAGAAATGTAGCCTATAGGATATACTAAGTAACCTGTCACTTCACTTTAACAGTGACAGGGACTTAGAAGAAATATTTCTACTAGTTTTGGCTACTACAGTCCAAAAACCAGCTGTGGACTTTGTGTGGAAGCCCTGAGGAGAGGAACAAAAACAATCAAAGGTACAAAAAATATGAGCTATCGGGAAAGATTGACAGAAGAGAGAATGTACAGCCTAAAGCAGAGAAGTCTATGGTGCCACACAATAACAACCTCCAGGTGAAAGTGAAAATGGGACTGAAGCTACCTGTGCATAAACAATGTTCTAGTGATACACAAACAGGGAAATGCAACAGATTTCTTGAGGATAATGTTTTTCACTGGAGTGTTTAAAGGATAAAACACCTGCCAGGAGTGGCAAATACAATCAATGTGGTCTTTGGGCAGGGACAGAGTGAAAGAAAACTTCACACTGCTTTATAATGTTACAATTCTACAGCTCTGTGATTGAAAGATGTTACATAAATGTAAGTGGCTTTTGCATTACTGCATTTTCACTGCCACTTACCAGTTAGATAAAATTATAGGCATCACCTGTACATGGAAGCTGTAAAAAAAGTCCTATGCACCAGGATCCTGCCTATCACTACAAAGATTTACTGCAGCTAAAGAGTATCCAAAAAACCATTGTTTAGAAAGTAGGACAAAATAGTGTGTTACTTCCAGCTTGGCAAGGACAGATGGAGATGCACTCTATCCATGCAGGCATGAGCAGAATAGAAGTGACCTGAAGCAGAAGGCCTGTTCAGACTGTGAGGTCCCGGTGAAAAAACAGTCCACTTCTTATTTAACTCCTTATATCCAAAATGTTTCCAAGGCCTCAAGTATTAGTCAGGTAAAGATCAGAGTATGTCTTTAAAGGTTGAACAGATGGGCACATCTGTTTGTCTGACAGGAAAATGTATGTGTTGCTTGACCCGGCAAACACTTCTTGGTGCAGTGGAATCACTGCACAAAATATCTCAGATATATCTGAAAAGGATCCCCCAGCAATAGATCAATAATTGGGATATGATGGTACAAAGCCAACAACAAAATTAGTTTGATAGTTCAAACTCAGTTAAAGAGGCTTTGATCAGTTTGATGACTCTCAAATTAGCTGTGCTAACCTGTGCTAAAGGACTCTGTCTTGCTGTGTTACTCATGAGAGATGTTCCTTTATTTTTTTCTTTTCAGTGGAGTGAGATGTATGAAGATACACTCATGACAAAAAAAACCAGAGTTAGTATTTTCAGAAAGGTATTCTACCCATCAGGGTTTTGTTCCTTCTCTCTAACTCTGATGATGATTTTAACAGGTAACTGGGCACATTTCTTGCTCAGGTGATACTGCAAAGTTAGTCCTTACTGACTCAGGCCTAGCAATGTGCCTCCAGTCTTATCTTTCAGAATCATGCAACGAAGTTAGTTTCAATCTAACTCTATTTTTTTATTAAAATAAAAAAGATATTTCTGTCCCATGTTTAACACTTGCAGTGAGATCTGCTGATACCCTCAGTATCAGTAACATAATTTCTTAGCATCAGATGTTGGCACAGACAAGGAAGATATCCCTGTATCCATCAGAAAAGATTTTATCCTCTCTCACAAAGAGATCCTTGGGTTAGTACTGGCCAATCTGGTATAACACAGCTCTGATTTCTGTTGGAAATATTAGCTCTAGTCCTAAAAGCTGCATAATTACATTAGTGTTGTTCCATGCCTGAGGGAACAAGCTCTGCTTCTCTGCTGTGTGACCAGCCGGAGCTCAGCGCCGCTCCAAATGCTGCACCCAAAGTGGGACCTGGCACTGGCTCAGCAATAACAGCCTCACCCAGAAGAGTTTTTACTCTGGTAAAATGGTGCCACATTTTGATCCACAAGAGAAGCAGACTGAGTTTCTGAAAGTCCAAATTCTCCAAGTTCCCAAATCTCCCTGTAAAATCAGTAGAAACGTTAATATTGTTGAAAATCAGATGCAGTGCCCATATCATGAGGGCATCTGGAATGCTAGTCACACAAGTCTTGCTTACTCACAGCACTGTCTCTGGATATTTTTATAAAATCTACATTCTCAGCAATAAAATATGTGTTGCTATGGGGCATCTGTTTATGTTTTTATGTGAACTGATAATTACCCTGGAGTTCCTTCTGTCTACAAAAATGGTAGTTTTACAGTGCGCCTATAAACATTTATCAGTTAAATGTAAGGATAGTCCTGAATTTATATCAGAAAAAACAAATATATGGGGTAAATTAGTGCAAGCAGGTAATTGCAGGTATGAATCATATGTTTTACACATGTGACAAAATACAGTTTTGTCCCTTTATAACCGTTTAAGCTCAGCTCTCCTCTGAGCTCAAAACACAGTACATTCACGTGCCAGCTGCCAGACCTCACAGCAAAGCATCCTAGGCTGGGTAGATCTCACCTATATTTCTTTGAACAACAAATGCCAGGCAAGTGATAGAAACACAGCACCATTCAAAACACATAGGCTGATAGGTAGATTTTATATGTTTGAGACAATTCTACTATGACATTCACAAACCTCAAACACACCAGAACTACATATTTACTGTGAATAAGACAGGAAAAGGGAAGTAAAATAAAGTAAACTATGGTTGCACCTAACTCACACAGTGCAAACATTAACCCTGTGAGGCAAAATGTGCAAGAACAGAGTCTCCTGTGGTCCAGCTTCTTAATTTATGTTTGATCTTTTTGCCTGCAAAACACCCCAGCACTACCATAACCACTGCTACAGACACTATTTGTTAACTGCCCCCTCACATTCTTTTGGTGAGTCCAGTCATACTCCTTGGTATGAAATTTGTCTCCCTCCATTATCTCACCCCTCAAATGCAGTTATATAAAAGGTCTCTGAAAATACCACCAATAGTCTCACAGTTACATGGGGAATTTTTGATCCTGGATTTTTTTTTCCTGTGTCACAGGACTCTGAGTGAGGATAAAGCCTTTTCTTTAGGGCTGGCTTCCACATCTGCCTCAGGATCCTGCCTTAAAAAAAATCAGGATTTACAACCTACTTACTCTGATTAGAGGTTTCTGTCTGTGTCCAGTTCATTTTTCCTTCAAAAAAGATAGGGTTCATATTTTCTTACAGCTTCCCAACTTTGTTCTGTTCTGTGTCCGATGTAATTGATGACAGATTAATGCCCATCTGTCACAGTTCCACACTGTTCATTTTTAGTGTAAATATTCTGTGCTTACTCTTCTGGGTGTTACAACCTGAAAAGAAGCAAATCCAAATCTGTAATAATAACATTACCAGAATTAGATATCAATGACAAGTCAAGGAAGCATTGCATATGCATATACATATGTGCTTTGCAACACCATGGTCAGACAGAGAGGACTACCAGTGGCTCTAGGATAAGGGCGTATGCAACAGAAAGAACCCCAAAACTGGGGAGCAAGGACCTTGGAACTACAGGAAGAAAAGATGGCCAGAGACTCAGCAGACAGACACATGGATGGTCATTAAAACAGATGTGTAGTTGTCCCTAAGGATAGCACAGGTAGAGTATCTTTATCTATACAACAGCAACAAAAGGAATTTGTTGTCTTTATGCTGTACTTCAGAATCAAGTGTGCAGAATTTATGTCTCAGATCCTATCCTGATCTCCTGTCTTAATGCTGTGGTAGTGGCATGAAAGTGTTTAGTACTATGGTATTTCTGTCTTACTACCATAAACATAACTGTGTTTTGGTGCCTGATCTGGTCACCTCTCTTGTGGCCTAACTTAACTCTGCTTGCAGCAATTGATGGAGGATGCAGGCAATGTAGGAAACCAAGCAATACTGAAAACATGACATGAGGATGGAAACATCCTCCATCTTGCTTGCATGATGTAGCTGCAGTTCAGTCCCACAACCTAAGGACCCTCCTGCAACATTTGTCTTTTTGCCTTCACCATTTGGTACGAACAGTTTTAGATACCCAAACATCCTATGAAATCAGGAATCAGTACCAGATTCTGTAACAGACCCATAACAGCAAAAACTGAGCCATGGATTGAAATGATTTCAAGCTTTGTCTCATCATCTCTAGGATGCGGGAAAATGAATTCTTAACTAGAATCATGGATTTCACAATGGGGTCCCAGTACATGAACAGAGCATGTTTTCCATGGGTCACTAGAAGATGCACAATGAGTTCTTGATGTCTAAGTGTTAATATGAAATGAAAAATTCAGTTACAAGAATCCAATGTGTTCAAAAGATGAGCCATTTGGGTATCGCAGTGTACAGGAGAAGAAACCAGAGGCAGGATAGAAGACATTGAAAATAAAAACAAGGATGACAAGGCAAAAAATAAAAGGATAAAAGAACCCCAACAAAGTAGAACAAAGAAGGAGAAGATTAAACAAAAGAAGATTAAAAAATAATTAGAACCAAAGACCAGAAGGTGAACTATGGAATTGAAACAGAAGGTAGAAAAAAATGAATGCTGACAATGTAGCAGAAAAAAACTCTGAGCAGCAGTAATGCTGAGGTTTCTAGAAAAAGGAACATAACACAATAAAAATGAATAACCCATCCTCGTAAGAGAAAGCAAGAGCTAAACCATAATTAAGTGAAGCCCAGGCTACTTTCAAGTTGTGCTGGAAGATAAAAAGCAGAATCAGAGGAGAAATGTGATCACATGCTGTGTTACCACGAGATATGACAGTCTGAAAACATTTTTTTAAAATACCAACTTAAAAGCATAAGCATAAAAAATAGATATTGCAACAGCTGTACGAGTGAAGAATAACACCTTGAATGGAGATATCTAGTATGACCCAAATTTCGTAGAACTTAATGTGAATCCACATGAATATCATACAATCTCTTCTTTAACAGGAGTATGCAAATTAGTAACATTAAAACAAAAAAAGGAAATGGTAAAACTAGTGATCACCAAATTAATTTCCAAATCAAGGACAAAATAATGAGTCACTATTGCAGCAGAATTGGATGCTGATCATGTTAGAACAACCAGAAAAGGATATAGGATTCTTAAACAGGAAAACCATACAAGTTGGCTAGTAGCGCCAGAGGAACATACAGGGCTAAACAGTGAAGATCAATCTTAATTGAACAACCAGCCCAAATAAATTTTAGCTGGGCTATACTTACTCAAAAATGCAGAGTAACCCAAAAGGTAAAAGTGTATTAAGGAAGGGAGCTTAACAGGTTTGACACTTCATCTAAGGTGCTGGTAAATTGTTGGTATATTTTTTCACCCTGCAGAAAAAAGATTAAAATTAAATAAATATTAAAATTAAAATCACCAAGGGATACACACAAGAAAATAAACTATTGGGTACCAGAGCCAGGGTTTAGTGACTGAGAACGTTGGCAATATTTAGAAAGAGGGTTTCACACTAGCTGTACATGAAGCACTGAACCAGGCTGAAGAGACAACCAAGCTCAGTAAATCCAATAACCATGAAATTGGAGAATTTCATAGATAGTATTTGAAGAGCTGAAGAAATTTTACAAGAACAATGTGAGAGTTAAAATCCTACCAGGTTAATAAGTGGTGGGGAGGGGTGGAAAACTATTCAAGTGGTAGCCTTCTCTAATCAATGTCTAAAGGGTCAAAAAGATTTTACAGGTGAATAGAATCATGGATAAGACTGTAACAGATTCAGCTGTGTATACAGCAAACAGGGTGAAAGTGTTAGCCTGGTCCTAAAAGATACTGCAGACAAAAGCATGGGATAGCAAAAGAAAAGGAAAGGAATAGAGGAATTAAGTGTTTTATTGTTATTCTCAGATGTATGTGACATACATGGAGAGAAGACTGCCTATTTGAAACGACCATGGACAACGGAAATGTTTTTCAAATTTAAAGACTTGTATATTGCACAAATCAACTTAAGTATTCCTTTGGACACAAATTTTTGAATTATCAGCTGGAACATATTTTGAGTTAAATCCACGCAGACAACAAATTTAAAAATATATGAGTGCAACAGAGAGATAGATATCTAAGTTTATTGAGAGGTGTGTGGGTAGTGAGAGGGGTATTAAATAGTATAGATCTCACATGCTTATCTAATGTATTTGCATTTATCATTGATAGGTGATGAGAGGATGAAAGCATTTATATAGGAAAAAGGAAGTTGGCACTTTCTAGAACATAATAAAGTAGGCCCATAGTCTTTCTAACGTCTACTTTTCATTAGCTTCAAGTGTTATAAAAACAGCACAAGAATCTGTCTGGATTGTTACCTGGCCTGTGTGATGATCTGGTATGCAAACCTTGTTACAAAAGAAAATTTTCCAAAACTTAAAAAGGTAAAAATGAAAAAAGTTGGCTTTAGTAAGTTCTATTTCAGAAGGCTGTACACCCTTGTATGAAGCTTTACAACATCATATTTGTGATCGAACAGTTTCTGTAGTGTTGTATTTGGAATATTTTAAAATAAATATTTGTAAGTTAAAGGCCTTGTGTTTGTCTTAAGAAATACTAAGAAATGGTAGAGGCCATGAATTCTCTAACTGTGGAGATATACTGATAATCAAAATACTACAAATCTGTATGTGCAAGCATGTACTAATTTAGTAGAAAGATTATTTGGTTTTCAAGGAGCTAATCAAGTAGCTTTAGAGATGTCCAACAGTTGTTCTCTTGCTTCGGAAGAATAACAGCAAATATCCATCACCTTGAAGAATCACTCAATGCAAAAGTTATCTTTTTCAGCCTGGAAAAAACACTCACTTCATGTACTTTGTCATGTGGTATCTTGGCAGTTAGATCACACTTTGTAATTGAAAACCAAACTTTATCCAAAGATGTTTGGTGCTCTGTGCTCTCAGTCAGATGGCTTCAAGTGCATAATAAAACTTACACATTTGCTATTGTTGTAATTGAAAATAACACACTGGCTTTAAGCTCATTTAAAACTACTCCAACTGAGCCAATGGATGGAAGAATTTATGGAAAAAACCTTATACCTACATCTATACATCTATAATGAACTATTCAATAATAGAATTCCAGAAAAATTAAGGGAAGCTTCAACAAATCCAGGAAAACATTAAAACATGGGCATTAAAATTTGAAACAATAGTGATGTTTTTACAGGATTATATATTTTGCAGTTCCACAACATCTAACCTACCACATGTATTATTTAATCCACTTATTGCATTGTTAATAATACAGGTTGGGAATCTCCTAGGTATCATTGTAATATTAAAGTGTTTATTGAAAACTTTTGCATATTACAGCCATGTTATTTGCAAATAATTCTCAAAAGGTCAGTATCTGGCGAGGCAAGACCAAAGCATTCCAAATGCTCTCCGAGCAGCAGGCACACAGCAATAACCAACCAATGCAGGTTAGAGAGTGCATGGTTTAGGCAACTGAATCAAAAGACCACAGTTACCCGAATAGATCTCTGTAATGAAGAGGTGTTCAAAACCTGAACGAGACCAATGTAGGAGAAAGCAATCCTAATGGTGCAGCAGGGACCCCCCAGAAAACCAAGCACCAGAGACCCCTGAATGCTGAATGCAGGAAGAGGAGGGGACCAGAAACGAGACAGGCATTACAGCTACCCACTGATACAGATGTGTAACAGTGTAATGAAGCTGTACCTGTAACAGGTACCACACATGGGCTGGTTTCAAGGTGCGTTTATTATAAGACTGCCGTGAGAGCAACTGGTTGTCCTTACCCTGTATTTCAGAGCCACATATGCCCACTACATGGTAAATACTGTCTGAGTCAAACCTTTAAAGGGACCCGTGTTTGGCCCAACATTTTGTTGATTGAATTGGGCTGGTTTGGCTGGATGCCTTTGTGGAGCAACTGTTAAATTTAGATGCATGGGAGATGACTGGCTGGAAAAATAGATTAAAACTCTGCTTTTTTGTCTTTTGTCCATGAAGTCGACAGTTTTTGTGTCTGGGTAGGTCAAGAATTTCAGAGTCCTAAGTAAGAATGTTTAACCTCAGAAGACTGGTCACCTCAAGACAAGGACAGATTTGATGGGTTCAGAGGGCAATACAAATGAAAACACAGTGATGGTGAGGCCATCAGCTTTGGAACTATTCATTTAAGAGTAATTTGTCATCAGTGTTAGGAACTCCGTGTTGATGCTTGAGCATTTAATGTGATTGCAGAGATGTTTTAAAACAACTTCCAATACAAAATGGAATCAAAGAAGCCTGTGGAGCTCCTCAGCAGAGAAAAATCTCTGCTGAGCTACACAGAAGTGTGTTATAAATGAACATGGAGTGTCTGAGCTGTGACCAAATGTCCACTGCTAGCCAACTTTATTTTGTGGTGGATTGATCTCTCTTCTTTCAAAGCTCAGCATTCATAAATTGTTCTGGAAAACCTCAAAGTTATTTGAAAAGGTCTAGAGCAATATAAATTTCTGAATGTAAAATGGCTGTTTAACAAGATTGTCTCCTTGAACTTTTCACATGATTGTGACAGCCAATTTCATTAACTAATGGAAGTTTTATAGCGGATTTTCCCACTACTCCCACATTACTGTTTACTATTATTTTATGGAGAATACTTTGCCAATTGGGTCTTTGAAGCAAAGGAAAAGACATTTGGTGACATTCCCAGACTGCTATGTGGCTTGTTAGCAGGGCTGCCCAAGAGACAGCTTGCAGGAGAACCCCAGCTCACATGAGCTGCAAAGCTGTGCTGCAACTAATTGGCCTGTGGGGGTTAATTCAACATTTATTATGGTCACTGCTGAAAAACTTATTTTGTGTTAGCCCTGCTTAGATTAAAATTAGGAAGAACAGAAGCTTCATGAGGAGTTGTTCCTCATTAATCATGGTGCAGACAGCAGAAGGGTGGTGTATGTATGTAGTTAGATTTTACAATAATAGTGATCATTTAAGAGAAAAAGGAAGAGAGAAGTTTACGGAGTAAGTGGTTTGGAAGGCATCTGAGGCTTCATGAACCCAACATTCATCATACTGTAGCTGGATGAGTTTTGGAACTGATCAGGAACTGGCTCTTTTCTCAGGTCACCAACAGAGAAAGTGTTCACTTGATATTTTAGGAAATGTCCCTTGTATTCCATCTGGAGAATCCCTGGGTAATTTTATGTTAAATTACTGCATTCCCTCAGGGCAACAAGTAAAGATGTTTTCAATTGCCTGATGAGAAAGAAGAGACTAGAAAGGAAGAAAAAATATCTGGAGAAAAGAAGACAGCTAGTCTACAGATAAGTGCAGACATTTAAGGAAGAAGAAAAGTGTGAGCAACAGAAGTGAAGGAATGATTTATTTATCTTTTATTTTTCCAAGTTATATGTCTTTGTGAAGTCTCTGTTGCAAAAGACAAACCTCGAGTTTGCCTGATTTGCCATTTTTCATTTTGTGCAGGAAAGACAGTAACATTTCTCCTAGCAACTAAAGATTTTTTTCTCCAACAAGTTATAAATGTGGAAAAAAAAATAAATAATAAATGTTCTGTCTTTGAACTTTGGTAGGAAATCTCATTTTTACAGTCAAACATCATCTTTCAGAGCAGGAAGAAAAAAGAAAGATATTTACAAATGTCTTTTTTTTTTTTAACCAGGAAAAGTAGCTTTCATTTTCAGCGAAGCTTCAAAACTTCACAGAACCGTGAATACTTTTTTATCAGTCAAAAAAAAATATTTTGTACATTCCTAAATGTGACACAATGAACACTTCTCAACTTTTGAAGATGGGTCATCCTTCTGAACCAGGGTCATCCAAAGTCAATGCACTATCCTCAGCAGTAACAGTGTGAAGCTTATGATTAATCACTTGTACACATGGGATAAAGGCATGAGACTGCATTTTCCTTCCAGATACACTCATTACATTGCACAAAAATTGGTGGGAAGAAAATTAGCCTTGAGACACGCAGAACTGTCACATCTCTAATTGATATGGCTTGTGCTTACTTCAAGATAAAATTTGATATAGTGGTTGTCCAATGTTCACTAAGAACTGTTTTGATTCTGGCTGTGTGGTTTCATAGCAGCAACATTCACTTTAATGCATACTGGCATCACTGTAATTAAATTTAATTCATAAAAGAGCTAATTTTAAAAACTTTTATTTTCCTTTTGTTTCTATATAAATACTAAAATTGAAAAATCTAAGTACACATAGTCACAGCAGGAGCCAAGGAACTAAATATGCAGTTCTACCTCCAGACCCCTTAAATTGGCTACTGTTGAGGCACATCATCTACATCAAAAGGACAGAATTCCAGCAGAGTATGTCCTCATCCATTACTGTGGCAAGTGAGATGCACGATCAGATTACAATTACACTATGTAGATGCAAAGGATCACAATAGCACCTCAAAGACATATACTCTGGGCTTCTCAAGTAAAAGATTTCCTAAATGTTATGCAAAATATTATGTGGCATTTAATCTTCTAAGAGATTTAAAGAAAATGTCTTCTATTTTATACATTTAAAGGAAAAAGTCTTTTGTTCATCACATTGGACAGAACTTTTATCCTTAAACTGTCAAGATGATAAAGGCATCAGCATACATTTAAATTCCTTACCTCAAAAGATGGTAAATGATGTATGCAAAAGAAAACCAGATTGCACAAGAAACTTCTTTACCCAGGGATTGTACCATGGAATAAAGTTAATGTAAAAAAATAGGAGGTCAAGTGCCAAACAAATCCAGCCACCTACAGGCTTTTTTTTAATAGGAGAAAGGTATGTTTTTTTCAGATAGAAGATTTTTTTTTTTGCTTTGCTTTTGCTTATATTGATGGACTGTGAAGGTCAAGAAGAGATTGATCCACAGAGGCCAGTAAAAGTTAGAAGTAATTTAATTAGAGTTGTCCAAATCTGAAATATCTTCTAATCCGATTATATACTTATTTCTTGAGAGACAGTGTGTGGGAATCTATATTTGCTATAGAAAGATCCTTTTTTGTAATCTAAAATGGTTCAATTATCAACTCTTAAGAAGCAGAATGAGTCAAGAAAATAAAAACCCAAATGATTTTTCCAGAGTTAAAAAATAGAGTATGCTTATATTAGTTTATATTTCAAATTAACAGTGTGTATGTGTATTTTGTACATTATACTACATTAAATAGTCTTTTGGAGTCCAAGTAAGTGGAGGCACAGTTGCTTAGATGTGTCATGTGAGGATCTGTTTCCATGCTGTGCTGCCTGCCGTATGTAGCTGGTGTGATTCATGGTAACAAAGGGCATTTAGAGATGTAATTTTGTCTAAACCTCTTAATATAAAATAGACAAAATGCTTTCTGTGAAGAGGAAGGGTGTCATCCATCAAACATTTTTAATCCCTGCTTTGCCATGGTCAGCCCTTGAGGGTTTTAAGGGTACAAAACGCACAGTAAATGTGGGTACAAAATCTGAGGTGACTCTTAACAACTGTGAAAGCAAATGAGTCATGATGTGAAGGTGAATATGCTGTAAACGACAGAAGAGAGGCTGGGAAGCAAACTGGAGTATTGACTAAGGGCAGTACTGTCTGCATCATGGAGCCCTACGCTGTAGAGCAAGGTCTTCTTCCAGTGCCCCAAAATAGTAGTGCTACAGAGAGGTTTCTAAGAATGCATCCCACCCTCAGATAACAGATATTGCAGCACAGGAGAAGAGATTTGCCTGAAAACTGTTCACTAGAAATCCTGAGGTAAAGTAGGTTTGGGTGTATAGAAAACACAGAAGAGTCCCTTCCTCTCCCTGTGCCTAATTGTAGAATCAAAACAGAAACAAAGGGGGTTTTCTTAAAAGTAAATTACATTTTTTAAAATTCCCCTCCCTTTCTGTTCTTAAATCCAGAGCCAGAAATAGCAGTGCTGAAATTCTGTGAGAAAGACCACTCTTGCCCTTCTGGGAAATACCATTGTTATCTCTATAAAGTCTGTTGCTGTAAGATTTGGAGATGTTTTGCTGACTGCAGAGATCTGGATGTTCTTCAGATAAGGAACTGAAAGTTTGCCTCATTACCAGATGCAAATCTCCACTCTAAGGTCCATCCATTAACAGGTTAGACTGTTGAAGTACACTGAAGTATAACTATCGTACAAATCTGGTTGGGTGTCCTTGACATGAGAGTTTGCAGCACTGCTTTCAAGAGATTTATAAATATGAATGGACTGGTGATGCCAGCCAACATGATTAAGATGCTCCCTAAATCAACACCACCACTGACTTGCCCACAAATGGCACAGAAATAATTTTATTTTGATAAATAAATTGTCAGAGATAAAAAGCCCTGTGAACTGAATGCTGTGCCTCCTGAGCTTTTACTTCTTTACCTTAGATGAGCAACTGATACAAACAGCAATTAAAGGTTTACTTTAAGCAAGAACTTAAGTTCCATATGCTCAAGTGCTTTGCCAAGCAGGAATGAGGTTGCTCATATATTTAAATATTTGTCTTGCTATTAGACAAAGAATGCAGAATTTATATCCATGCAAATTTATCCACATATAACAGTTTTGCAAATCAAGAAATGTGTTGTATTTTCTAGAGCTTGCTGCATCCTGGGAAATGGAGAATACATTCTTCTGTCTCACTCGATATTTCACTGCACAGCTGAATTTTCTGAAGAGTATTGGGCAGACCATGTATTCCTAATGATAAATATGCCAGCATGATAACAACTGGTTTTACCTTGAACATTTCCCTGAATAGTGAATTTTTTCTAAGCTGATCATAATATGGCTCAGTCCCCAAGAGGGGAAAAAAATACTTTCCTAGGAGCTGTGTTAGTCCATGTTGAATGAGGGCTCTAAAAGTAAGAAGTCACATGAATGGTTTCTTAGACAAAAAAAAAAAAAAAAAGAGAAAAGAGAAAAGAAAAAGGCTGACCTAAAAGAGTTTACACAGCTGTGAGTGATAAAATATAGCAGCCATGGCAACCCACTCTCCAGTATTCTGATAATGCATCAGAAATGAGGCTATTAGAATTATTAATTCACATTAGCGGCTATTAAAATTACTACCTGCAGATTCACAGCCTGAAAATCCTTTTCTATTTCTAAGGGAAGGTTCAATTGCAGAGGGAACCTTTTTGCTAAATAGGTGCACTGCATTGTATGCTAGACATTATGGGAAGTCCAACAGATAATAAAGCTCACATTGAGCTTTATGTAGCTGCTTTGTAATGCAAGCCTAGCAGATGTAATACTTCATTCTTTTAATGATGGCTAAGAACCAATACACCCCTAACAGCAGTAACAATAACTGGACTCTTACTGGTTCCCTGGAAGCTAATACTAGAAATTCAACTTACTGCAGGGTATTTCATTAAATAGCAAGTGACATACAAAATGTTCTACACTGGTCGGTAATAAACAAAGCCGACAGAAACCAGCAGAAAAACTGAGCCAGGCCCATAGAAAGGTTTTGTAGAGATGCTGTGGTGAGACTCAGGGAGTCCTGCAGAGATTTGGCTACATCCCTTCCATCCCCCATTAACTTAACTCAAAATGCAATTGCATGCTGTTTTAAGTAAAAGAAGAAACACTATTACACCAAGGCCACAGCAGGATATAATCAGGGGGAACAGCAACATGGCAGAGAAAGAACATTTTATTTATGGAAATGAGCAGAAAAAGTAACACACAAGCTAGAAGCCAAATAGGTACCAGTAAAAATGAAAAACAAGCAAAGAACATGAGTTCTTTCTCACAACCAGTTTTTAGGAACTCACATCACCGTCTATCTCCTTTAAGATCCCATGTACCAAAACCGGATATGACATCCAGTGTTCTTTCAAAAAATTATCATTCTCAGAAAGAGAAGAAGAAAACAAAAATGACTGTAAAATAAAATTTAGCACATCTCCACAGGCTAGATACAGCGAATGATGTAGGTGTGCACAATGGGGCTTGAGTAGCCTTAACACTAAATGCTATTCTAAATTCTTTTTCCCTGGTCACCACCTAACTCAGGAACAGCCTGAATTTCTTAGGGATTTATTTTTTTACAAAGTTCCCTCTGTGCCTACAGACATTTGTTTCTACATATCCAAAATTTTACTTCCTGCAAAACTCTATCAATAATATCCATATCTGTAGAAGTAGATATTTAGCCATCTAAGCTTCCTTTGGATCATGGAATGATGCTCTCAGCAAGTAAAGACACTGTTACTTTCAAAAATGGTGGCAAATACTCTCCTAACAAATAAAAAGGTGGTAATACTTAAGGTTATTAATTAGATGACCTAGGGTTTATTTCTTGCTGGGGATGTCCAGACTGGCAAACACTGGATGTCCATATCGCAGTCTCCCCAGTGCTTTTGGGGCTGTTGTACCTAGAAAAGTTTAGTTTAGTTTAGCTGTGCCAACAAAAAACAGCAACTCTGGGTGCACTTATAATACTAAGAAAGGAAAAGTAGAAATTTGCCTTAGTCCAGTTTGGCATGCAAAGTCAAAGAAATTAGGCATACCAGAAAATGTTATTGATGGTCCTTTACAAGAGATGACCAAGTAACAAAAATATTTGTCAATGACTTCAACTGTAAAATTTCCAAGGACTACAATTCTGTGGTATCAGTACCCTGTCCTTTTCCCATTTTTCTTCAGGCATTCAGACAAACATTGCTGGATATGGTATTACTCACACAGATAACAGCATCCCTGCACAACCAAGGGGCTTCATGCGTGAAGAAAAGTATTTGTTATTTCTTTCTCCCTACTTGCTGTTCATCAGCTCAAGTTCAAGTCAGCAGGGTGACTCATGTGCTTCTGTTTAGCACGTGCTTAATGCTCAGCTGAGTGGAGCAGAGCCCACTGTGGCTGCAGAGCCCAATTTGCCAGCAGGGATGCGAGAGGAGAGCAGCTCGTGCCCCATGGCCCAGCACACTCGAGCCACCACACCGGCAACTGCTGAGCACTGCTTCATGCCATGGGGAGTGCTCGCCCAGGACTCCGCAGATACAGCCACCCTTCCTAAGGTCACAGAAGTGTCAGGGAAGTATTTTTGCCTAAGAACTTGCTGACTTGTGAAAAATGAAAGTTCCAGCAGAAGCTGGAACTTGGTTTTGACATCACGTTTTGTTTTGTTTTCCAAATTAACGCTGGGAAAAAAAAATCTTAATATTTTAAAACCTTCTAAAGGCAAAATCACCTTCCTCTATACAGTTTCTGTGCAATGGACTAATGAGCAGTTACTTCTCCCTGGATCAAAAAGAGATTTTTAGGAAACATTTGAAGTGAGAGACAAACAAAACTTTGGCGGGAATAGCTGGAGAGAACATGTGAATCAGAGCAGGCACTAGAAAACATTAGAGTCAAGTAGGCAAAAATCACCAAGAGTTTCTTCAACTTTTGCACCTTTTTTCAGCTTTTCACCTCACAAGGTGGAGACCCCAAGAAGTTTGCTGAAGGGGGCAGAGGAAGTAGTGGATGTGATAAAGCACTTCCTTTTTTTCTTCTCACACACCACGAGTACATTTGCAGAGATTTTCAGTATGACATGTTAAGCCCCTGAAAATACACCAGAGTACATATCCCAGAAAGCAGCCCAGTACTGGAAGAAGAGGAAAAATTTAAGTATCCAAGTACATTATTATTCCTTACAAAAGTGTGCACAATGTAAAGAAAGAGTCGGGTTTATAGTAAAATTAAGTTGAACAATTGCTGGAGGATACATGATGAAATCTTCAGTGGGTCAGGGGAGATGGACTCCAGGAATGCACAGGTCATTCCAGACATGACTCCTGGGAGATGCTCCCCATGCCCTACACATCACTGCTTCAGAGTGGCTTTGCAGAGGGAGCAGACATTTCCACAGCAAAATGGGCTTTCCCCATTTAACTATTTCTGCTAATAATATCATCTGACATAAGCAGTTTAAAATAATTTGCTTCTTTCTACTTTATCTGTGTGTTTTCCTTCAGATCATCTCTTAAGTCACCACAAAGGAGAAGCTTCCATACATTGCGCATTGACTAAATGACTGGTGCTACTTTTAGTCAATTTGATTTTAAATTAATCTCACATTAAAATCTAAATAAGGGAAGATTTCAGTTTTTACTTGGAAGATGGAAGGAAGAGCAATGTGGGACTGTAACAGCTGCAGCTTTAGAGCTTTATTTGGAAGGCTACAAGGACACACTTTATTTCCTTAAGGATCTCAAAGGCCTGGACTAATTAGTACTTATTAGAAAACAAATTAGAAATGCATTTTATTTCTCCATATGGTGAAAGAAGGAGCTACAGTAAAGGGGTGGGATACTGTAAGTGCTGAGATGTTGATTTGCAATGCATAATTTATTTGGCTAATTTTGCCTTTTCTTTTATGTCTATGCTTTGTCTATAAAGTGGTAACAACTTCCTTCAATGTAACCATTGTTCTAAACTATTTTAATAATAATGAAATAATTTCTGCTATGTAGTATAGGAGTGTATGGTGTTAGGGCGATTGGGAGATCGCTGCTGCATTCCCCAAAACTGTCTCAGGCACGACACTGCTCGGGTGTGTCAGTTCACGCTAGCAAGCCTCTCCTTTCGGCCCCACGCAGATGGTAAGTGCTGGTGGCACACACACACACACACACACACACACACACTCTTAAGCCAGACAGCTCAGTATTACCAGAGATACGGAGCCAAGGAGGGCCCTCCGCATGGCACATTCCACAGTCGAGGTTTATTTCATGCTCCGCAGAGGAGACCAGGGGCGAGAGAGGTAAAGCGAGTTCAGGATCAGGCTCACAAAGGGTCACAGAGCCAGAGATCTGAGGGCATGGGGGCGGTACACAGGCGGGACCAGGGAAGGGAACCACTGAGCAGAGGGAAGGGGCGGAACGGGGATCAGGTCAGGTGTGCAGCCCCACAGGATGCTGCGAGAGGTAGTTTTCTTCAACCAGGGTCTGAGGGGTGTGTAAGGTTACATTTCATCCTTAAGGAATTGTGGGAGAGGCTTTTCCTTTACTCACACAGAGGTGAGAGTGGTATCTCAAATATGTGAGTTTTTCCACCAGCAGGCCTTTGCTATTCGGAGCTCTCTGGCCCACCAGCTGGCTCAGCTGTTGGCTCAGTGACCCCAACAATGTAGCTCATCTGTGAACAGTTCATTGCATATATTTGATCATTACAATTCAAAACTGTAGTGGCAAAAAGAATTGATATGCATGTTACCCTAATTTTTTATTTGATAGCATGGATACCACTATGACCTTTTTTATGTGAGTGTGCTTGATTTTACTTTTTTGGTTTTGTCTCCATAAATTCTTCAAATTTAACTTAAAACTGCTTGAACTAGAATTGCCATGTAAGAGAAAACAGACACTACCAGAATTAAGTAGAATTCACAGAAGTGTAGACCTTATTCTCACTGTTTTGTGAATGTTTCTCCCAAGATGTACTTCATGTATGTAGAAGGTAAACCTGGTCAATGACTAAACACAGTAATATAAATCTGATTTTTAAAAGTTAATGAATACTCAGAGACAAAATAGAAGTGATCTTAGTAGCTGCTGTCAGAGACACCTTATGGCAACCCTGTCATAACCTCTTAACCAATTCACTATTTGTGTTTGTAAAAGACAGAGATTTCCAGTATTTTGAGGCTGGAACGAAGAACTTGCTGTTCATTATGCCTTGAATACACTAAAAATGGGAACACTGATCACTTTGTTAATTACCTCCTGACACTGTTCAGCACCAGGTGACACCAGCACCTGCAGAATGCCACCACAGAAATGCCTACTATCCTGTGGTGTTGGATCATCTCAAATTCACAGCTCTTAGTTCTCTTTCCTGAGTAGGACGTAGTGGTCACCAACAAAAAGCCATGATTTTCAGCCCAAATCCTCACCTCTAGCGCTGGGACTAGTTTAAATATGGAAAGATGGAGTTTTCCCCATGTCCGAAGTTCAGGTCTTTGATTTCTGAGTAGACTCCTATTCAATGGGCTTTTATAGAAACTGTTTCTAGTAATTTGCCAACCACATCTGTTGTGAACATCATGTGGTGTGGAAGTCAGTATTGCCAGTGTGCTAGGTGTGCTTTCAGCCCACCTACAAATCAGGGTTCCTTAGGGAAGAATGTGCAGAAATGCCAGATTTGTTCATCCCAAACAATTTCTCCTATTTGTCTGCTCCAGGAAATTTCAAAAGAGAAAATTATGCACAGATAGAAGTAATTATGTCTATATGCATGCTGACCAAGTAATTGCAAGAACAATGATTCTAAATATTCCTTTAATTCCCCCTCCACCTGCCTCACTCTAAAACTGCCATCTTTAGATCCCAATATATGGAAGGCACATGTAGCCTAGTCCCATTAGTAAGACATCTAAATTCTTTGGAAGCAAGCACATACCCTTCACACTACTAAACATTCCAAGAAAAGGCATTTTTTATACCCACTACAAGGAAGAAATATAAAAACAATCTATGTAGGCATGAAAATTTGGAGGAATTGATTTTATCCCTGGATTAATGGTTTTTGTTCACTATTTGTAGATTCCAGACAGACATAATTTATTTTACTCCAGTGAGAGGAAAAGGATAGGAGATACGTTATCTTCCTTAAAATATTTTTTGGCTAGAAAATGCTTCTAATTTGTATGATGCATCTCTCCGTCAATGTTACAGAACTACATGCTTAATTTATACAAACTGTAAGTATGTATGGATCATACATGGTTTTTCAAATTATGAAGGACTTGTTTTTCTCTGTTAATTTCCTTTCTTGACAGGATTGAGCTCACCTTTCAACCACCTCTTTTAACAGCACTTTGTTAATCTATAGGTAGTTTATAAACTCTTTTCTCTCTTCAAAAATGTTTTCTCCAGTATGTTGCACATTCAGAACTTTATTTCAAAGTGCCACTTTAATCCTTTTTATCTTTCTGATAACTTAGGGATTGGTCATTACTTGGTTATTCTGGTCACATTTCACTTTCTTCACTGAAATCTCAATAGAGAAGGAATGCTTTAGGCAAAATGAACTCTGAACTTTTGTGTCATCAAAATCTTAATGTAAGTATATTGAATACAGCCTGCACAGCTAAGCCTAAAATCATAACACATCATGTTATAAAAATTGCACCAGCACAAAAGCAGAAAATTTTGTGAAAAATAAATTTTATTTCTTGGTGTTATTTATTACAACTCCGGGTATTTAATGAATCTAAAAATAAAAATAAAGTTTTGAAGATATTTATATAAAATAGAAGAATGGCAATGTAAGGAAGTTAACTCCAAGAACTCCTGCTCCCTCCTATACAAACCATAATGCTTTTTACTCTCCATAAGCTATTAAATGATTTTGCTTTCTAAAATTACAAAACTAGGACATTTTCTTCATTTGAATACTTACAGGTCATGATGACACCATAAAAGCTAAATGTGCATACTCTTTTTTAAATACCATTACGGCTCCAAGGAAGTAGTGCTTATCATAAAATTGTGTTTAAATTAAAAAGAGATATTAGCGTGAGTTAAAGTGTCCTTTTCTCTTTCATTCTTTTAATACTTTATCTCTCAGGAATCATAAGAAAACTACTTGTTTTCTGAAATAGCCATTTCTGACATAGGTGTTTTGGTACATACTTTTCATATATGTCCCCACATCATTATTACATTAAATCACCACTTCTGAAGAGGATTTTGTCTTCTTCACTTCATGTTCTGCATTAGTTATCAAACCTGCTGCTTCCTTCTTGATACAGACAAATTTTTCACAGCTTAATACTCAAATTATTATCTTAAAATTCTTAAAATGCAGTTCCACCATGGCTTAGCCACTTCTGCTGCTTTTAAAATCGCTACTTATTAATGTTAATCATGTTAGAATGCTGGGTTTTCTTAACTAGTATAAGAGCTTAAGTTTTTAATCTGAGTCGTTTTTCCCCCTCTCACAAATTTCCAGAAAATTGCTAGGATTAAAATACCATAAAGATTTCCTTTCAACCCATGTGAGCCTGTAAGCCAGGTTGCTTAGAAGTGAATCTTTTATCCCATTCAAAGGACATACGTGCAGACTGATGTAAAGCATGATCTGTAGCACGTGTGTGTTCACTCCAGCAGGACATTTGCACACCTTGCATGCTGTGGTTAACTGAGGAAATCTTGTTACAAGCAGCTATTTCTTCCCTTCGCCTTCATCCTGTATCTATCTATCCCCCATCTTTTTTACACCTTTTGAGTGTCACTCTAGGTTAAATATGTAAGGCTTTTAAGCTGTGCAGACACTGAAGGGTAGTGAAAGCTGGGTTTCCATTCAGAAGAATAAAGGTGACCCTACAGAGGAAGCCAAGCCAACCTATTTCATTGTAATTGATTACCTGGGGGAAAGGAGATGGACAAATGAACTCTTCACCCTAAGTGCTCTCCAAGATAGGCAGTGTATCCACCTGTGGTCACACTGGGACTGCAAGAGATAAATGTGACTTCTTCTCTGGCAATATGTTAGTGAGTTTAAGCAGCAGCTTGGAAGCTTGAGGAACAACTTAATTTTGAAACCTGAATTTTGGAAGTGAATTGAGCACAAATACATTAAACCAGATAAATAGTTCTGATTCCTCATAAGAACTAAAGATAGCATTTTTGCGAAACTATATAACCATTAGTTTTCTGAAACAATGCATGTCTCAGTCCTTGCAATTCTGTTGCTGTTATATTGCTCCACAATCTCCTTTCTAATGGTCTTCAAGAAGGAAGATGGGGATAAATAAACCAGTTTGGAACATTAATGTGTCCTTCAACCATTTTTTTCAGGTCCATTTGTGTTAGAAGAATAGTACAGAGACTGTTCTAGTCTCACTGATTGTTGGTTTCTCCTTAGCAGTGGACAAAATCTCAGATGTCTGTTGTAATTTCTTAGATCAGTCAGTGGTGGTTGATACCTATGGTCCTTGGTTGTGATAAACAGCACAGCTTTTATGCTATCACTCACTTGAGTGATTTTGTTCTTTTCTCTCCAAGTGTCAACTCCAGTTCCCACTGAACTCAACTGCAAAACTGCTTTAGGCTTCAACTAAAACAGGTTTGGGCCCCAGGAGATGAAAGAAAGTGATTTTGATCAATTGCTCATCTGCACTTTCACAGAGGTTCTGCCAGGCTATATTTTAGTGCACCTCCTCTATGTGATGCTGAGAGAGATAATAACACAGTTTGGGCTGTTGTGCTTTCAAGATGCAGGTGACACGCTGCTCTATGCCTCATTTTCATCAAACCCAGATGGTGCGGCATCTTTGCTGTGCCTGCGCCTGGCAGAGATTAATACTTAGATAAGGGCAAGCCGACAGAAGCTTCACTTGGACAAGATGGAGGAGGGGCTATTTTGTAAGGGAAAATAGGCGTGATCTTTTCCACTTCCCATTTGGGAGGATTTTGACCTGGAGTGTGTTTGGATTCCTATTTCTATTTGAAATCGCAGGTGGGTTTGAGGGCCCAAGACAGCTTTTCATATCTGCTTCAGTTAGACATCTATCACATTTCTTCTTGGCTTTGGACAGTGCCACCTCTAACCCATGCCTTTTTAAATTCTAGACTTAATTATTGTGATGTGCTCTATATGGGGCTACAGATGAGGACCAACTGGAAACAATAGTGCGTGCTGAAACCAGCTGCTTGCCTGGCTGGCAATGGGAGCCACTGAGCACATACTAAATAGCTTCTCTGGCAAAAGTTCTGTTTTCCTCCCCACCAAAGGAATGGTTCCCTCTCTATTGAAACTGGCTCCTACACTGAATTAGTGTTAAATGACCTGGGTCCTATCTTCTTGAAAAAACATCTCCTGCCAAGGGAAGTCACAAAGCAATTTCTGACAGTATAATGTTAGAGCTCTAGATTTAAACAAATAGGAGGCAGTAGCAATGCTTTTAAAACAAACAGCTCTCAGCTTCAAAATTGGCTTCCCCGACTACTCCAACAGAGCCCAAATGTGTTAAGCTTGGCACAGTAAATGACCCTTCACTTTTCCCTAGCTTTGGATTATCACCACACTTATCACAAAGGACTCATTAGAGAATCCTGAAGTAATTGAGTCTGTATTCATGATCTTTTTAACAACATCATTAATACTGCACTGGAGTTATGGACTCCTCATGAAATTATACTAAGCTGACACCAAGAGCTTGAACTTTGGATTCTTATTTTAAAGATTCCATCCGTGACCCATTGCCCCTCAAAATGTGTGGTTCAGATAAGCACTCTCAGGATTCAATATTTTTCTGACCTGCCTCTTGGGTCAGCGAAGTGGTTTGGAAAGCTCAAGAGAGTAGCCTTATTTATTACATTTCAACACTTATTTTTTCTAATTCTCACTAAAACCAGGACCAACAGAGAGAAATTCTTAGGACATTAAAAAACTCCTCTCAAATTCCAGAAGGCCTTTATGTTTAGTCTTAAGATAGGAAAAGCCTGTCACTTCTTATTGCAGCCAAATCATCCATTACAGGAGACACCTTAAGCAGAATACCCCTGTCAGAAGTTTTACTACTATGTATTTAATGCAGAATACTGAAACATTTTCTATTAGACAAATATTCTTATCTGTATCCATGTCAGATAATGCTATTCTCTATCAGCAGTGAAATTGCCAAAATGTTGTAAGACTGAGCTATAACTTTATGAGGGTAACAGTGGCAGAATTTGTTTTTTATGATAATAGACTAAGAATCTAATTCCTTCCTCCATTACTCCAGCTGACCAGTTCAGATGTTGTTATCTGAATACAATGTCTCTGTCTCACATACTCTGAGTAAATGGGATTTAGATGTAATTTATAACTCTTGGAAGGGAAAATATTTCATTACTTCCTATATAGACTACATACGCCAGTAATAATTTAAATTCCTAAAGATACGCAGGTGCTTGGATGGAAAAAGTAGACATTTCGATTCCTTAGTCTCTGCTTTGCTTAATTGGATTTTACTGAGCATTTTAAATCGGCTGAGACTTTTGATCAACTGCATATTCACCATCACTTCCAAGAGCTTTCACAACACTACAGACCTGAATATCTATCTGACAGACATACTTTTGAATCTACTAACAGTTCCTTACTCAGATATTTTCATCAAAAATGTAAAACCTTATAAAAAATTCAAATGTTTTGGTTCAGTTGAGGCCCTCAGTTAGAATAATGTCATCTCATGTCTACATGGCATGGTGTTGTTTTTATTTGGGGGCTTTTAATGCTACAGTGATAGTGATTTCAAAGGTTCTAGCTCCTTTTTAAGAGATAACTGCACTATTCTTGATTTTGATCTGTCACCACCTTGACACAATATGATATTCCAGGTTTCTTGTTTTGAGTAAATGTATTTTTTTTATCTTTGCAGCTTGATAAAACAGAAGCCCATTTTGAACAATAAAGCATAAGTAATGTATTTCTATTTTTATATGTTTTCCTGGACATGATTGCAATTTATGAGAAAAACCACTATAATTATGAATGCAAATGATTTCACAGTTACTGCAACAGATTTTGTTTATATATGTTAAACTATGCTGAGAAAGAGCCGGCTTTGATCTGGGAAACTCATTAATGTCTTTGCAAAACAGCAATCAGAACATGGTATACAGCAGCGATAGTGACTGTGGTTCACCAGGATGTGAGTCAAACAACGCCAGCTTTGAAATTCAGACACCCTCTTGTGTCAGTACACAGAGCTGGATCATAAGGAAAGTAGTAAGACTTTTTAAATTAAATTGTTTTAAGATTGTGTTTCTAGCTTGATAGAAATAATACTGTGATTTATTAAATCAATAGAATTATGTTTCCTACCAAGGCAAAGCAGAAGTTCCAGGGAGGACTGACATTGCCTATCCATATCCTGTGAAATCAAAGAGGTGAGGGTGCAAGCTTGAGCATTCAGCCCTTGATGTCTGCTCTGCATTCTCTTTTGTAGTGGTTTGGACTATTCCCCTTACATCTCTTCAACATGAAGCTTGGGTTCATCCTGAGGTTAGCTTCCACCAAGGAGCAGCATGGATGAGGCCATACTGTGTTTAGCTGTCTCCATCTGTCACCATCCTCCAACATTAACCCAGAAGACCTCGTACTCTCACATGCAACCCAAAATATTCACACAACACTCCAGGGCATGTGTATACTCTCCACATCACACTTATTAAAATCCCACTCTTGAGGCTGTAAGGAGGTTTCCTCATTAGCAGCCTGGCCTGTGGACCCAGGCCTGACGACAAGTGCTGTTAACACCATGTCGACAGATGTCTGAGGAACACTGTGGAGCCAGCCTGGGCCTCACAGAGACAGCAACCCTCCTTTCAGCATGCAAAAAGAAAGCCCAGGAGGGGAGAGATAGCCAGATGCCCCAAAAGAATCATCAGGGTGTTGCACCTTCCACAGGCCATACTGGTAGCAGCACACAAGTTCAAAGAACAGTAGTTACCCCAAGAGTATCCCCACAGCAATATAACTAAAAGACATTCCTTGCCTTCCCCTTACCCAGTTTCCTGATACCTATTCATACTTCAGTGTTTAAATCATTCACAGTTGGCCCAGGTGAGGTTAGAAGGATGTAGGTAGGCCTTACACAAAGCATAGGGAATATCTGTGGGTCATCCAGCAAACAGGCACAAGATGGGCACTGTGCTGGACAGCCTTGAGACCTGGAAGAGGAAGCTGGGAGGTATGGCATGAGCAGGGCAATTCATCACTGACTTCAGTGTTTTCTCAGAACTCACCATCACACACACTACAGTGTGGTGGAAACACATGGAGGCGCCTCTTACAGAAAATGTGAGATTCTCTCCTGGATGTGGTGGGGAGCAGATCAGCACAGCAATATGAGGTGGTGGCCCTCTGTCCCTCTCAAAGACACCCTCCTCCCTCCAGCAGCCCATTTGAAGTAAAAGACACTGGACCCACTCCCCCTTGCCAAAGAGCAAGATCTCACACTGTGGAATACTGAAACCCTTCCTAGACCTGTCAGCCAGAGCAGCTGAAAGCTTTGTGCACCCCAGTTTGGCTACACAGAAATCTGATCTATAACCTAGTAGATGAACAATAGGAACTCGGGAGGGGGAGGAATGATTGATTCTTTGCATGTCCTCATGCTCAAAACCCTCCTAAAAACCCATCCTGGAGGATCTGCAGGGCCTGATCCTGAGGTATCAGCAGAGGGACTGCTCTCCACAGTGGGCAGCTGAGCAACAAGTGGTAGTACGTAGGGTCACTCTTCACTTTGATTGCTTCCTCTCCATACCCAAAACATGTTCAGCAAAAAACGTAGCCCTTCATTTTGGTTAACTCTCACATTGATAGTTTTCTATTTGCTGAATAGCACCAGTTTTTGCAGAGATATAGTAATTGCCTGTGCAGCTACTAAAGCTGTGTCTATACTTGTTGACCAAATGGGTTAGAGTTTGTGCTCTGGCCCAACAACCAGATGGCAACTAACTCAGCCTCATTTATGCAGGACAGCTTCATCCAGACTTTCTATGGAGAGTGGTTCCTGACCCGTGTTGACTCCCCTAGGCGCTGCCTGCATACACTGGCTCACAGTGAATAAAACCACCCTGAAATCATAATGACAATTATCAGTAGTGCTCAGGTCCACACCACACCTCATCATTATATCATTTTAACTAAGGCCTGCTTAATTCACTGAAATATGAAGCTGTTTCAAGTTGATATAAGTAGGGATTGGAGTGACTGCAAGTTCCAGAGCATACTCTATCCTTGATTTATCCTTTAGACAAAGAAACTTTCTTTGGACTGGAAAATAGGTTAACAACTGAACAAAATTAACCTGATCTGTTTTAATACATATGAAGTTAAGTTTGATGGAGACAATTTTCCATGGGGCATAGGCAAGCAGCAGAGTGTCAGAAATACTGACTTAGTTCAATGAGTGTTTCTTAGGTAAATCTTCTGATTAGTTGCCAGGGAATTGTTTCTTTTCAAGGTTTGCAATACCTTACTCTTCAATGAGAGCCGGCTGTGGCTGGCAGCATTCTCATTCTGAGGCAGTGGGTCAATAGGTTAATGTCTTGGCTAAAGACCCTGAGTGTGCTTCTCTTGGCAACGTGGAAGCGCGGGCCAGAACACAGCCACAGACCATAATAGTGAGCTTCACTGCCCAACACTCCCCTTCACCAAGGGAGGCACTACACTCAAATATCCCCAGCCTCTCTAAATACCTGTTGCTGTCTTTCTGCTGGGTTTTAGCATCTACATGCAGTCTTGTCACTCTGTCTAGGGATACTAAACTTTTAAGCTACTTTTTTTTTTTTAAAGCAGTCAATGCAGAAAATCTTCTCATTTAATCTGCAAAAGTGTGGGCCTCTGGAAAAATAAGCTTCGTCATGTGTGTGGTCTTCTTTAGCCATAAAAAAGGTTACATTTAAAAGCAGAAATTGTTTGTTACCACCATCTCATCATGAACTTAATATTTTTTTTCTTCAGGTACCATATTTACATAATTAAGAACCATTTATACACTTTGGTTCTAAATTTTAATACACCTTAAACTCTTCAAAATAAAGTGTCTATACTTTACTTGAATGGAGACTTGGAGAGATTCTGAATATATGGATGAATGCAAAATGTATTTCATATTTACTGATTGCAACAGGATCATATATGTATGCCACAAAACATTCTTGTAAGACAAAAATCAAGGCAGCAAACAAAAAAGAAGCCCTTTCAATAAATCCAGTAAGTTCTGATCATTCTCAAAAATGTTATTTCAATTAGATTCAGGAAGTGATACTGCACGTCAAAAAATCAATTTCGTTAATTTTCTAATGTTTCATCCAGATACTGTATCACAAAGGTCTGGAAGCCCTTTTCTAATTGTGGGTAACTGGGTGAAAGAACATTTGAATTGCTATTGACTTGTGAACTTTCTGCATGAAGAATGCAGAGCTCTCCAGCAACGTGTTCAGTGTCTTACTAAGGAGCTGAAAAAACCTCAGCTCCTATTCTGTGTTGTATGGCAGCTCAGGTTATTCACTCTTTTATAAGATTGCTCCATATCTTGCAGGATTAGTTTGAAGTGGTGTTCTTGGCCATTGGTCACAGCGTGTTGTTTTCTGCCTACCTGAAATCATCTCCATTCCAGTCAATAAAACCCAAGCACTTTTTGGATTCACTTCATGCAATTGCCAAGCTGTTAAAGTGGGCTTTGACCTTTTTCTAGCCTATACATGGTACCTGGTTTTGTCTGTTTATTACTCATTAAGATCTTTGTGAAGGAAGAATTTGCTCCAAAGGAAGAGAAAATAATTGAAGGTTTTATGATATGCTATAGCATGATGAACAAGCCATGAAAGAAATCTCAAAAACAACATAACATATAAATGTCAGAGAGTTTGCATTCAAACACAAATCTCACCAGAATAAATCAAGGACTGTTACTAATGAGAGTCTGAAATAATCTTAAAGAACAAAGGTGTGTGTAAGACTTTAACTACAGGGATAAAAAAGGACACTATATAATGATTATAAATTCTGCAATGATGACAAAGAAGCTTCAACATAGTAAAGCCAACAGAGCAGTTGAGAACAAAAAAAAGCAATGTCTCTGGATAGATTTAGAATAACATTGAATTTAATTTTTTTTTTCACAGCAAACAAGATGTTCTCTGGCAAATGATATGAATCCTTTGTCAAGGCTGTCCAGATGGCCTTTGTGAATAAAATACTGCACACAGCAGTGACATACTTGTTGGACAGATAACTTACAGATTTGGAAACAGTCTGTTGGAGAGCTTCTTCATTAAACTAATAATGTTTCTGGTGATTTGGTTACAAGAAGCCAAAGGCCTGGTGACAATTTCACAAAAAGGAAAGTTTTAGCTGCTATGACAACCTGAACAACTGTGTTTCTCCTCATGACAACCTGTCTGAATTATATAAAGTCATGAACCCACAATGAAAAATAGATTCTAGAAAGGTCGGTAAGAAATGTTAAGCTATACCTGGGAGATGACAAAAAACCTAATACAATGATTCTGTTACCCTTTTCATGAAATAAGATTGAGAAGATTGTGAAGCATGTTGAAAACTGCTTTGGTTATTGCTTAGATGCTTCTTTTACAAACTTTTTTCCCCAGCAAAGTAGGTAAAGCTCAAAACAGGAGTTCTTCAGTTGACATTATTGGCAACAAAGTAGTCTCAACACAGTTAAAAATAAGGTAGAAAAAATAGGATGAAGAAAAGAAGAAGAAAAAAGACAAACAAAACAAATTTTCGAAAAAAGCAAGGCTTGAGTAAAAAAGACAAACACAACAAATTTCCAATAAATGTGAGGCCTTTTAAAATATATTTTCCTATCCCTTGTTCAGGCTTTCTTTTAATTTCTTTTTTCTAGTTGTATACCAAGGAGTTTGCCAATCCAATTTTCTAACACTCCCATTGGGTTTCTCTGACATCTCTCTACTGCCCCCTGTAAATTCAGTTTTAAAAAAATTTCCACATGTATTCCATAACAAAAATGTCTTTCCGTTTTGATTGTGTCTTTCTGATAAAGTAAAAAAACAAAATTCCATGCTGTGGTGGGGGTTTTTTTCAAAGCAATTTTATGAAACACAACACAGAGCAATATTCCTACAAACATAGCAATAAGGAGAAAATACTGAAAGAATCCAACATTCTGGAAATGAACCCAGTAGATCAGACCTGTATGTTTCTTGCTTTCCACTTTCAAGCACTGATATGAAACTAATTTTACCCATGTAGAGCCTAAGAGCTCCTCCCAGATCTCAGTCCAAATCCTTGCACTGCAAGAACAACAGCAGCAGACATATAAACTAATTATATTTTATTTGTTTGAATAATACTCCTACATTATATGTAATCACCTGAATAAAGATCTGTGTGCTAGGGGGTGCTTCCATCTCCTCCAATGAAGCTAACTGACTGAAGGTAATCCAGTGCCTAAGAGTTAATCCCTCTGAATACGATTCCCTGAATTTCTAGTTAATCCACTACAGTCTACAAATGTTTCTCCATTGCATGTAGAACATCAAAGTATGCCAATGTAAATGTTCCCTAGTTAATAAATAACCCAAACAAACATTTAGCAGAAAAGCCATTTAACATCAGCCATAATGAGTGACAAAGAAAATTATGATAGAGAACATCTCTTGAAGAAGATGAGAGAGGGCAGAGAAAGGGAATCTGATCTGTAATGAATGCAGTTCTACTGCTTGTTTACCATGATTGCTACACTGTAGCTAAAGGGGGTGCATGACAACCATGCAGTTGTTGCCGTGACAGCTTCCATTTCCCTAATAACATTGCACCCTTCCAAGTATTATTCTAACCAATGTAGCACATATAAAGTAGTGCATATAATTCTCAATAATATGATATTATCACCTAGGCCTTTACGGATGAACAGATTATATGAGCAGGACACCAATTTTCCAGCTAAAAATAGAGCAGGACAAGAAATACAAAGATACATCCAACACTGTTTTTACCTACTTCTTAATGATTATAGACCTTCAGTCTGGCAAAATGTTACTTTGAAAGGAACTATTTTTGTTTTTTGCTGCCGTTATCTTAGTGTAAACACAGACACTGATATACCCATTATGCAAGCAAATGGAAACAACTGAAGCTGATAAAAACAAGTTTATAATCTAAGGGTCCATTATCATCATACAGGGCCTGCTTTTCTCCTTTGAAGTCAGTGGGACTTTGTCATTGCCACCAATGGAAATATAGTCAGATATTTAGTCCATATGGTGAATTTCCTATGCATTACTTCCTTAATCACAGAAACAGCTACTTCAGAACCCCTTGAGTTGATCAGGCATTATTTTTAAAAACACCACTGTAAATCATATGTTGTATATGTTGCCTACTTCCTATTTCAGATAAAAGCAGATTACTCTGAGAATATACAAATATTACTGAAGAAATAAAAAAAAAAAAAAGGAAAAAAAGAGAGTGGGACAATTTGGAGGAACATGGTGAGCATGCTTAGATTTTTGGCAGCTATATCAATGCAAGCAATAGAGGAATTAGGCCATGGAGAGACCTGATGAGCTTGTTGTCAAATTGAAAATGGGAGTATAATGATATGTGAGATAATTTGCCTTTGACACAAATGAAAACATTGGACTTTTGATGATCAGATAATCAGCTAATAAAGCCTTGGGCAGTGTTGATTTTTTGGAGTGGAATGTGTTTAGACAGGATGATGGACATTGATAAGGCATTTATGACATGGCACAGTTGTGTTTCCAAAGAGTTTGGTAAGATATTTGTAAAGTCAATCTGACCCTAACAATGTAGTGAGTGCAGAGATGATGTAAAAACAAATGAATCTGATCTCTAACCAATGGAGTCTAGGATATGAGTGTATATTGCAACATGTGGCCATACATAAATTTAAATGGTATATAAATCTGATGGCACAGTTTATGAAAATAAATGTATTTGCAGTGGTTCTTTGGAGAAGGGTAAGATGCACAGTAAAAGAAGAAGGATCATTTAGATGTATGTGGCTCTGTGTGGAAAAGAGGTGTAACATGAGAGGACAGGGTAAAAAAGCATTGGGTGTGAGAGACTGAGTAGGAGGATAAAAGATGTAGGAGATAAAAGGGTTGAGAGAGGAGAGATATAGACAAGGTAAAATGTATGTCTGATCTTACAGATACGGGTAAATAGCTTGGTTCAGTACAGTAAGCAACAGGAAGCCAAGTAGTGATTCATATGGCCAAAACAACAGAAGATGACACAGAAGCCTAGTTTTGGAGAGATTATTGGGAAAGATAAGTGGAAAGAAAAAAAGGAAAACATTAGAGAAAAGGATATAAATGAGCACCAGACTGTATATGAAGATATTAGTAGACACTAGTCATAAAGCAAATATATTTATATTCTGCACTAAATACTCATAGGAAGTCTCCATTTTCAGGCTTTCACTATTACGGATGAGTTTAATTTGTTGTGTTTCTTTTTCAGAATAATACCAAATAAAGGTGTCTCCAGCCATTGATTAATCATTTGCCAAACTTAGTTTTTAATTAAATGTGCTATGTGAGTACATAAAGGAGTAAACATCAAAGTTGCTCTGGTCTGCTATTGTTAAAATGGGAAAAATGTTTTTTTCCTTTGGAATTTTAAGTTTTATATTACATGATTTAGCCCACGGCAAATATTTTTTTTATGGCTGAATTATAAACTTCTTGAGAAACAGGTTTATAACAGAAGCGCAGACAATCTTCAAAAAAGCATTATAAACACCAAGTCAAATTATGAAGCAAAGATGGGCCTGAACCCAAACCCCAAAGCTAGCCACTCCATTAACTTTTACATACACTAGATTCAGATTCAGTCTTTGTAACACTAACTCATCCTTGCCATAAAATCCCATTACTGATGTGAAAATGGAGAGCTGAACAAATGTGCAAGCAGTTGCAGGATCAGGACCTAAAATACCGTGACTAAAATGTGAGAAGTGGATTATAAAAAGAGGTTTCTGAATGTTTCATTTGATGCCAGTTTATATTCAAGATTATTAAAGATTAAATATTTTCAGGTAAATATATGTAAACCAAGGATTGAACGTCTTCACTCATCATTTCAGGGCAATTCGTACACAGAAGAAACCTGTGCTTTTATCCATGAACTAGAGAGAAACAGATGGGTGGAAAAATTAGACTAGTGCCATTCATGTTGTGATAGGAAAGGATATTAATGTACCATACTCTGCTATATTTGCTAGGCCTTGAGATTTCAAAGGGAAAAAAATAAAAATTAAAAAAGTCCCATTGTGGAATCCAAAATACTCACACAGTGCCAAGGAGGGGCAGAAATCCTCTTGCATGGGCCATGTTAGCCCCAATAGAGGCCATTCCTGTTCAGCTGTCTTTGCAGCCTGTTGCACATCTCTCTCTGCAAGAAGAGGAAGCACTGATATTTGAGACATAAGTATGTTGAAATAAACCTTGGTACGTGGATTAGTGATTACAGGGTAGGCTCAGGTGATAAAAGCAACCTTCATCATTATCTTACAATTTATCACATTGTACCATCTTCCCTAATGTACATGTTATGTCTGCATTTAAGTGTTTAAATTTTCTTTCAGAGAAAGGAATTTCTTTAAAAACACTAGCTACTAACAAACTGTATCGCTCTCTGCAAAAAGCAACTTGTTAATCAGCTAGGAAAAAAATGGATGAAACACAGTGGCTGGGTGGTGGGTTGGTGGGTTGGCTGGTTTGGAGCATCTTTACAGCGTACACCTGGGAATGATTATATCCCTTCTGCAGATTCCTAGAAATCACCTGACAGACAATGCTAATCCCAAAGCAAGAGAGCCATCACTGTCATGAACTAAGTGTATTTTTTGATGTATGTGTTTTATGGGTATCTGTCACTTAGGGAATTACTCTTGGTTTCTGAAACAGGTTTTAAAACTAACGTATGTGTATATTTCTGCAAACCCTTAGTAAGCAACCATCAGCAGGTAATTTCTGTCTTCAAAAATAGATTTACTTTATTTTAAAAGCTATATTGTTGCTCAAACAGACAAACTATGATCAGGTCAGAACCCATTTAACTCAAGGACTGTCCAGCAGCATGAGAGTTTTAATAATCAGAAAGCACTGTTAACTCTCCCCTTCCCCCGTGTTCTGGGAATGTCTCTAAAAGAAAAAAATAAAGGGGGCTTAATGTGCTACCCATAAAATATACATCCCAATCAATCAAGAAAATGCATAAGTATTGCAAATGATGATCCAGAGACTGCCTAAAGACGGGGAAATGAGACTGAACCCAATAACTCAATCTGACTAGTTCCAGCCTGCCTGGTTTCTAGCCTGCCTGCAGACACAGGGCAGGAGCAGGGGCACGGGCAGAAGCAGAAGCTGACAAAGGAAAGAATGAAGTGTACAGAGAGTATAACAGGATCAAACTGCAGTTTAGTGCACAATATTAGAGAACTGCAATCACAGAAGAGAAGGGGAATGTCTGGAAAAAACTCAGAAAGTAGTGGTGAGAGAGTGCAGTATGAAACCAGCAGACAGATTTCCTATGGACTTCATCTCCAGACTTCAGCCAACCTTAAATTCAGGGCTTCAAAAGGGCAGCAAGGGAGAGTCCAAGTGCAAGTCTCAGACTCAGGGCTAGAGACAAAGGGATGGAGGAGACTGGATTTGTACATGGTTTCTGTACACAGATGTAACATGTTTGTAGTTAATCTGTGTGGCTGTACACTTACAACTATGTTTGAAAACTATTTCAAACATGGTTACATCTTCAGAGTGGACAGGGATTTACTGTCGTGGCTACACTTGGAGGATGACCCTGTCCTCAGCAAAGCCCAGCTCTTTTCCCACTGCATCCTTCAGAAAGACTCCTTATGGAGTAGGTCCTCTCTCAGGCCTTTTCCCTGATGAAGCGTTAACAGAGTTTGCCTTGACTGTGCACCAGTAACAAATTATTTCCAAACTGCTCTGGGAGATGAGAGTGGCTGACATCCACCACTGGCCGCAGGTCATTTTCCTGGCACAGACCAATCTTTGGGGATTATTTAACACTGTGTTTCAGCTTTCAGCCTTGGAGCTCTTCCTCTAACCCCTACCCCAGCGACTGGATTGCCTTCACATAGAGGGACTGCAAAGTACTCCCCATTAAAGAAGCAGTCGGGTTCACCTAGGTGATCCATCCCCAGGTGCAGGGACAGCCTGTAAGGCAAGGCAATAGGGCAAGGAGGAGACAGGGCCCATAGCTGGTGAGCACCAGACCGTGCAGCCAAAGCAGCAGGATTCAGAGCCCAATATGTCCCCGCTTTGTTTCAGTCCTCTGGTGCCAGTGGTAGCGGTGGGGAGAATGCTCAGGTGTAGACACACACTCCCCAGTGGGGATTTCATGCCGCATAGCCTCCTTCGGCAGCACAGCCGGCCCTGGGGGACCCCAGCAGCTCCTCAGCCCCTCAAGAGGCTTCATGAGAGACAGACAGACTGAAGGGGGCAAAGCTGCAACAGAAGCTGAGAGAAACGGGAATGACAGCAAGAGTGGGTGAGAAGGGAGATGGGAAGAGGGTCGGAAGGGAGGGGATGCAGGGAGGTCTCCCCCCGAGATGCAGATATGCAAAGGGGACGAGAGGGCAGTGGCCAGATGAGCCTGACACCTGGGGATGCTCTGATGGGGGGTCCTTGCAGCTCACCCCATATCAGCACAGCCAGCCTCCCCTAGGACCAGAGGGAATGGTGGGGTCCCACTGGGGAACGGCAGGGACTCCGAGGGACACGCGTGGGGACTGACGCACTCTCGCACGAAACAAAAAGAGAGTCTTGGGAGGGGGGAAAGGTGGCGGAGGAGGAAAAGGTGGCAGAGTAGGGACGGAGCAGAGTTCCCGCGGGGCACCCGAGGCGAGCGAGCTGGGAGGTGGGCAGGGATGCGTGTGTGTGTGCGTGTCTGCGTGTGGGGCCGGGGCGACGGGGGCGGCCGGGCAGGGCATGGCAGGACACGGCACGGCACGGTACGGCAGGGCAGGGCACGGCAGGGCGGGCAGGGCTGCGCGGGGCCGCGCAGGAGTCCACGGGGCGGCGGGCGCAGGTGGTGCCGCCGCCTGCATCGGCTCTACCTGCAGTGGCGGGGGCCGCCGCCTCTCGCCCCCCTCTGCCCCTCGCGAGTCTCCGCCTCGGCTGACTGCCAGAGCTGGGGCTTGCCGTGTTTGTTTGTTCGTTCTTCCGCGCTGACGATGTCTTGGGGGGCTGAAGAGGAGGAGGAGAAGAAGGAGGAGGGCGGGGAGGGGGAGGGGACTGGGGCTTGGGAGACGGCGGTTCCTCGGCCTCTCTTATTGCCGCTGAGTTGCGCTCCTCTTCCTCAGGCTGCGAGCAGGAGCCGCCCGGGCGCTTCCCACTTCCCCGGCCGGCCGGGAGTCCCTGCGGCGGCAGCTCGCTCGCTCGCCTCCCGCCGGGGCAGGTGAGTGCGGGGCACCGCCGGGTACCGCCGCGCCGGGGCTCCGGGGCTCCGGCCCCGCGGGAGCCGCGGCCGCTGCAGAGCGGGGCAGGCGGGCGGGACGCAGTTTGCTAAACTCCGGCGCCCGGCTGGTCCCCGCTCACGGCCGCTTTCCCTTCCTTATCTCCCCTCCGCAGAGCAACCCGCCCAGCAGAGCGCTCCCGAGGTGCCGGCAGCCGCCAGGATTTTTTGTCTGTCTTGTTTGTGTGTTTGTTGGGTTTTGTTTTTGTTTTTTTTTTTGTTTTCCTCGTTTTCATTTGGCTTTCTAGTCTCGCTGGGAATGGCAGGGGCAGCGGCGCCTGGAGAAGGAACAAGTGTGGGGAAAGGGAGAGGGAGCCGGAGCTAAATGACAGGATGCGGGCGGCTTGAGGCACAGAGAGAAGCCAGCCTCCTTCTGCCCCCGGGACTGCCCCTGCGGACCGTGCTTTCTGCTCCTCGCTCCGGCTGGAGATTTAAGGAAGAGTTGTCCGTGGAGGGCATTTTTATTTTTTTCCTCCTTTCGCTGCTGTCGGAAGGGAAAATGGATTGGGGACTTCTCCTGCACTGTGCAGCCCTCACCTTCACCCTCGCCAGGGCTCTGCGGAGCGGTGAGTGACACGGGGGACGTCGGGTCTCGGCTAGGGCAGCTGCGGGGCCGCGCTCCGGGGCTGCCGGCACGGGAGAAGGGCGGTGGGGCCCGGCGGGCCGTGGGACCGGCACCGATATAAAGCCGGCTGGGGGGAACTTTCTGCCGGAGGAGGGATGCGGCGCAGTCCCCGCCTGAGGACCGCCCGCCCTGACATTGCCTTACGACTTTATTTTCTGCTCTTTCGGGTTATTGTATAAAGCAGGCTGCTCATTCTCACTAGATCAGGACAGCCAATTATCTTAATAATGTCCCGTCCCATAGGCAATTAAATGTCCCTCCTCCGATATCTGAAAGATAATGAACACTTTAAAGGGAAGGCTCTCTTCCCCGCCCGCCCTTTCTCTTTTCCAAAGCGTAAAATTTTTGATCATGCCTCCTACTAGCTGTGTGTGTACCTGCGAATAGTCTTCACACAGAGAACTGTCTAGAGTACCCCTTTCCCAAGTCTGCAGTTTACGTGCAACTTACACTGTGCCAAGAGGGGAGCTGAGCTTCCCTGTGAAGGCTCAAGACTCCCTTCCAAGAGGAGAAATCCCATAAGAAATGAGTGGTGTGGATAGTTTACTGTCAGGCAGACCTTGAAAACACAACTAATTAAAAGCAGCATGCTCCTCCTTCCCCGAACAATGCCAGGGCACTGTGAATATTGCAGTGAGCATGATGCATTTTTAAAAGATGGTCTAATTGTGGGACTGCTTGACGTTTAGCTCTTGCACATGAAACAGCTCATGTGAGTCTTCCTTTCCTGACAAATCCTAAGCAATTATTATTAACTAATTATCAAATATTTACTTTTGCCTGACTGGGTTTTCAATCAAAGTAATTAAAAGAGGAGAGCACACTCCACTTACACTGGTATATTGTTTTAATAAGGGACCTCAACTGGAGTGTCAAGCAAGAGTATTAAAATCGCCTGGTTTATGATGGAAGTTAATCTCTTACCCAATATGTTTTGAGGAGGCTGCTTAGTTTAATCAGGATGAGCTTCCTCCTCCAGTGCTGTGGCACAGGAGCAAAGGTGCTAGAGAGGTGCACCAAGCCTGGTGTGGAGATGCTCTGAGAGATGCACTTTGCTCATCCCCCTAGCCCAGCTCGGGGTGTGGGCAGCTGCCTCCCACACAGACGATAGTGCCACCCTGTACCTCTGAGGGACAGAATGGGGCCACCCCCAAGCTCTTGTTGATCTTTTCTCCCTGCTAAAAGAAGGGGAGAAGAGTGAGTTGCTGGGCAGAAGCCTCCACTACCAGTGTTTAATGTAGTGGTCCTGCTGGAGTCACCAAGGCCGTTAACCTCCTCTATAACCAACCAGACCTACTAATGCCACCTTCACCTATGTGCAGTATTAGTGTCCACTAAATTAATTCATTAACCTTATTTGGAACTAATGGTCCAAAGTCATTAGAAACTGCTCTTCTTAATCAAGTGTGAGAGAGATTGCACAGAGCCAAGGAGTCTAGCAGACCGCATTATCTTATTACACTGTCATTTTCCCAGAAGTCGCAGATTAAGGAGCGCTGGTGGTAGTGAGTCCACCTCAACGTCCTCTGAAGTGACTCTGTCAAGTGACTAGAAGCAGCACTGCTTTATTTCAGGCATTTAACAGATGCCAGACTCTGCCATGTTGTTTGCAGGGCTGGAGTGGGCTTAATGAGACAAGATCACTTTCTGAGTATGCTTACACAGAGAGGAAAAGGCAAGATTCCCTGAGAGCCCCAGACAGCGGATTAGCAAGATCACCAGTGACAGCTTTTGAGCTTTGAGCAGCAATGCCTTTTGTTCTGGTCAGAGGAAAACAGCCTGTTTTGTAAAGGCACAGCGGAAATATAATAAGATAGCCTTTCCCAGCTATGTGCTTAGCAGTATCTGGGTTTTGACCATACATCTGAGTACCTATCAACCCCTTCCCTCCTAATTTATGGCAAATAATTTCTATAAAGAGTGTTGCTTTATGCATTTTTGATGTGCACTTCCTCATTCATTTCCATTTGACCTGTTTTTCCTACAATAAAATCCTGTATATTTATAAATTCATGCTGTGAGCAAGGATTGCCATTTTGCTTTCACAGGGAATGTATTAGATAGAGCACTGCAGCCTGTATATACCATTATTGAGATGTAGTGATATATAGTCTTGCTTTAGAGGGGACGTTCTTCCTGTCCATAGTTTACTGTCATGTTTTATTGCTCAAAATTAAACAACCAATGCGTGGAGAAAGTTTTTTCCTCCCTGAAGGCCCACAAAAGGGAATCCATAGTAGTAAAAAAAGTGATAACACTGCACTGGACAGTGAAGTGAGTGGCCATGTAGGTTTGACTTTTTGTCCCTTTTTACTTTTCCTATAAACTTTAAAATGCAACCCTGACAATGCTGACCAAAGGAGCAAGATGCAGCCTTTCCACATTTCACAGTCACACTTTGTGATTCTAGAAACTTTTGCAGCTATTTTGCTGTTAGAAATAAATCTTTGTTGTTGTTCAGGGGAGGAAGGAATGAAGGGAAGAGGAAGGGATGTTGTTCTGCTCCATTACTTTGATGCAGTCTCCAAGCATGAACAAACTTCCTTGAAAGAGTAAATAGTGGATGATTTCTGCTTCACTAGAGCTGCTTTGTTCTCTGCTACCCTGAGTTTGAGGAGCACAGATAGTTTCAACCTGCCTAGATTTATGGACTGATAAAACAAAGGGAGGGTCTCCTGCGAATGAGCTTGGATCCACCAAGACAATCCCAGTGGTTGGTGACACAGACCAGGCTTATCCCATAGCTGGGCAGGGTGTCAAAAGGCATTCCTTAACATCTCCTCCCAGCTTTTCTTAAAACTTCATACTTAAGAAGATTATAGTTTTTGGAGTTTATTGTGTTGGAGGTACCCTTCTTAGCCGACATTAATGCTGTTATGAAGGTGCAAGGTTTTAACACTGTGAAGGGCACTGTTGGAGCAGAGGGCTTTTAAAAAGGGGACGGCTTAGAAGTGGGGTGCTTCTGCTACCTGCTGCCTGTCCAGCCACCGGATTTAAGGATGGGGACGGAGAGGGAGTCCTCTTCCCTTCGGTGGAAAGTAGCAGAGATGTCTTTAAAAGCAGAAGTATGCAGCATAAGTTTGCCTGAAGAAGGCTGCGGCCTCGCAGCATTCCCACGGCAGTCGGCGGGGTCCGCTGCTGCGGGCTGCGCCCGGATGCTTGCCGGGGGCACTGAGACCTGCCCATGTGCTTGCTTCCCCCGCAGATAAGTGTGGAGACACGATCAAAATTTTAAGCCCCGGGTACCTCACGTCTCCTGGCTACCCGCAGTCCTACCACCCCAGCCAGAAGTGCGAGTGGCTGATCCAGGCGCCGGAGCCCTACCAGCGCATCATGATCAACTTCAACCCGCACTTCGACCTGGAGGACCGCGACTGCAAGTGAGTGAGTCCCGCGCTGCGGAGCGCCACGGCGACACCTGCCGGCCACCGCGGGCGCGCTCCGGGCCGGGGGCGAGCGGGGACGGAGGCGGGGGTGTGCGGGTTAAAAACATCTTTGCGGCTTGCTGAGGTCTGTGAGCTGCGTCCGCCCGGTGCGCTGCGAGCGGGTGGCGGTGGTGGTGCGCGGAGTGCGGGTGCGGTTGTGGTGAGGCACCGTTTGTTGGCCCGCTTGCTTTTTTAAGTCTCTTGTTTGAGTTTGAGAAAGGAGTTCCTTTTCCGTTCATACCCCCACGACTACAAACAGCCCATGGAAGAGACAGGCCATTTATAAATTGCCAACTCTTCTTAACACAGAGTTAGTCTGGCATTTGCTGTCACCCTTCGAGGGGCAGTGGAGTGGAGGACTGATAGTCATATTTCCTTCTTTCTCCCTTTGCTGCTGATTTATAGCCAGTAGCTTTTCTTTCCCCTCCTTCTGCTCTCCTGTAGTGCTGTGAGAGGAGGAAGGAGGGAGCTGAGGCTCCCTTTGTCCCCTGTCCTCGCATTTCCTTTGACCACCCGTTCCAAAAGTGAGAAGGGGAATCAGAACCTCCCAGAAGCTGTACTCCACTTTTCCCCAAATCTGTAAATCTCACAGCTTGCACAAGGCAACACATGGAAGATCATTCCCTTCTTCAACATGCACTCTGAATTCAGCCTGCTTGCTTCACAAAGAAAATATTTTAGTGATTCATTATTTAAGTATTTCTGGAATATCATCGTTATTTAAGTATTTCTTGTGTATCATAATTTTTTATCCCCTTCTGATAACTGCAAGAGAGTTACTGTTCATTAATGTTACCAGTCAAGATTTTCTCTGCATGTCGGAAAGATTAAACTCAATAGCTGGTGGTGTTTTGTATTTCATGGGAGTATACAGGATTTGGTGCCATAAAATGATGCTCAGTTTATCAGAAGTCGTTGTGATAGACCATGAGATTAGAGTGTTGGACTTAGGGAAAGAGAGCAACTGCACTCAAGCACTTAATTTTTGCCATGCACATTTTGTCCTATTATTTAATAAATTGATTACTTAGACCACAATTTTTGTTTTCTCTTGAAATGAAGTTTTTTAATGATGCACTGTGGTGCTTAGTTGCCTTTTTGTGGTATTTTATAAGCACTTATAGATCAGCATTTCAGTGCCATAGTTGAGTGATAATGCAGGAAAACCCTGTGCTCATAAAACTGAACTGACTCTTTGCGAAAATGAGTTTTTACTGTGGTGTTGGAGCTGCAGCTCGTATTCACACCATATGTTCACACACTGACTTCCCATTCTTTAATTTTTAATGTCTTGTACTCAGGCAATGAGTCACTTCCCTGTGTCTTCTTGATACAGGTTTTACTTTCATTCTGTGGAACGCTGCTAATGTTTTAAAATATTTGTCACTCTTTGTCTCTTAGATAGAAATTAGGAAATTAAATCAAGCATATTTCAGTGTCAAATCCTCTTCCTCCCTTGCTAGAATGCATGTTTTTCCAACTCTGTAAAACCAACATGGTCTTTGGCAGCAGTAAAATGGTGTACAGCATACAATTATTTGAAGAACAAGTAATCTTTGTGGCACAGTGTTGTGCTAAACAGTGCTAGACTGAGCTGAACTGGGTCCAGGGAAAGGATTGACTCCCTCCCTCTGCTGCTTCCTTCTCAGTGTTCATTGTCCACTCTCCCCACTGCATTATTTCTTCCCCTGAAACGGAGCCCAAAGCAGTAATGAGATGGTAGTGGGTGGAAGGAAGTCTCTCAACAGGGTTGTTTGCATTGTCTTTGCAGTGTGTGGTGGTGATGACTTTACCATTATTTTGTCTGTGCTGAAATGCTAATTTTCTAGGCTATGCTAAATTACTCAGCTGCTACTTCATTTATACTGAAAATTGCTCTTTTTGACTTGAGAGGGATTGTATTTGTGGAAAAAAAAAACCCCAAAAAACAACTAAGGACCAGAACAACAGAAAAATTATTTCAGCAACAGGAATTTGTCAACAGTCTCCGTCGTCTGAAATTTCAGCATCTGCTTGCAAAATTCACATTCCTTGTACTGAATATTGAATACAACAGGCGATTAATGCAATAAACCTATCACAAGATTATTTTGTTTTCCAGCTAAGTATATTTTGTTTTTCTAATATGCTTAGTGTATTAGAAACTCAGTCTGCAATCTAGAAATGTGTAATTTAGGTTACACTCTAGTTTATTGAAAGGTTTAGCACTGGAAATTAATAACCACTTAAATATGAAATGCAGATAGAAAATGAGAGATAAGGGAATTCATGTCTGGGAACAAAAAATGTCCCATACAATTAGAGTAGACTAGAGAAGATTAGCTTGCTGGCCTAGCTCCCAAAATCCTCTTTATAATGCTGTTCATTGCATCTTGGACCTTAGTTAGCATTGAAAACAACTTTAATAACAAGGACCCCTGAGCCCAGGAGGGGAAACACTGTGACTTTGGAAAGGTTACCTTCTTGCTTCATAGTGCCAACAAGAAAATCAAGAGGCTTTACCTAACTTTAAAAAATATTGCTGTATGTAGAGGTCTAGATGTATTGAAATGTAAAACTGGTGAAAGGTTGATTCTCTGAGGAGAATCAAAAGCAGCATTTAAGCATTAGCTGTTACTGAAGTTGTTCCCAGTTAGTCTCTTTGTATGTTAGGGTTTGGAATTAATTTAAGAATATGCCCTTGATTTACCTACTTATTATGCTGTGCTTTAATGAATAAGTATTTCTCAAATGACTGCTAATAAAATTCATATATGTATGTTTTTCTGACAATCAGGACCATTTGAGTTGTTCTAAATTTCAAGTAAACATGGTGAAAATTCCTTTTTCTCTGGAGGCATTCTGAAGGACTCAGCTTTTACAGTTTTGGAGAATAAAGATACACAAATAATTAAAAATATGTTCACACAAGCTAGGTTCATCTAATAAAAAGTCTTCTAGACGGAACTACTGTACCAGCATTATGGAAATACTGGGTTTCAACAAGAAGTGCACAAACATGTCGACCACAGATTGTTATCAAGGACATATATAATGAAAAAATACATAGTCTCTTTTAACATTTAACTTTAATGAGTGTTATGCCTCCTCTTCAGGAAGCCAAGAAACAGAAATTATGGTTGTGCTTTAAGAGAAAAGTAGTTTTTGTTTGCCGTTTTGCCTTTTCTCAAGCAAGTCCCAATAATAAGCATGCATTTTTGGAGTCAGGAGCATGGTTAAAATGAATAGAAGAGACAAAACATATGGCCACATATTAGTTAAAATGCTCCAGTGTTTGTTGCATGTGGTAAATGCTTTTCAGCACTTAGTGCAAGCTGTACAAGTCTCGTGTTGCTGAAGTATCCTACTGTGTAAATGTAGCCATCTTGAATCTAGTAAAACTTTATACCTAGATAATAAACAAGAATGTCACTGATACAGTACTTTGAATTTATGGAACTTTTCCGGTTTCCCAGCAATGTACACTATCAGCATGATAATTTATAATGGTTTGTGACAAATGTTGCTGAGCAAAGAGGTGTGTGGTTACATTCAGATCAGATGTCATTATCTAGGGAGCAATAAAAATTTCACAGACACTAGGTTAAAAACATTAAGAAAATGAATGTGAAGCTTCAGAAGGAAAGGGCTTAAGAAAGGTGGAGGGTTGGGTAGAGAAAGCCCAATAGTGGTTTCCTTACTGACAAATTATTAACTTTGTTGTCAGACTTGGCTGTATTGTTTTACAAGGTTTTCATAGATATGCCACATAACGCTATTGTTTTAATGGCCATCATTTGTAGATGTAGAAAATAAGTATCATCCTTGCTTAACACTTGTGGATTATGTACAACAATGCTGTCAAATCACTCAGAATGGAAAAATTGCCCATTTTGGAAACATTCAAGTTACAGGAGAGATGTCACAGATATTCATATTGCATTTACTAGGGATTAGTTACATGGATGAGAGTAGAGCTTTATAGAAATTGTGGTCAGCTATAGAATACAGAGCAAAACATATCTGTGGTTGTTTATATAGAAGAAAATGGCTCCTTCAGGTCCTTGAGTAAGGAAGAAAGCAAAGGTATTCAGACCTACAGAGTGAAAGTATAGCTTCACATAACTCCCATAGACCTTAATGATGTTAGAAATTCATCCATACATTTTATTTCTAAATAATGTCAATGGATTTATGCTACAAATCTGTAGGTATAACAAACTCAGGCTGGTAAAATAAACAGGAGCAAGCAAAGTCATGGCTCAGCCTTCCTTTCATTTCTGCATAGTTTAAGCTTTCATTTGCTTTTGTCTAAATCCTGGTCCTGTTCTTCCATGCAGCAAGGTCTGCTTTGTGCAGACCTTGTGCCTCGCGTTTGTTCCTTTAGTGCAGGGGCCGTTCAAGCCCTTTGGGCTGAGCCGATGGCAGTAAGAGTGCCTATGTCCTTGCTGCCCACCTGCAGCACCACCCATGAAGGATCCTGCTGGGCTGCCCATTGAGCCTGTCAGAAGGGTGCTGCCATCAGCTGCACACAACAGCTGCTCCCTGACTGCCCCAGCTGCACCTGGAGCCGAGACAGTTCTGAGCTGCTCCCACAACTGCCCCAAGGACATCTCAGGGGAAGGGGTGGTCTGGGCCCAGTGCAGCCCTACTGCCTATGGAAGCAGTAGGAACTTTGCCCTCCACTCCCACAGAGCTGTCTGCCATCATTCTTGATGACTGCGGGGAAGGGTTCAGCACAGGCCCTGTAGGATGGTTAATGACTGTATCAGTTGTTTGGATAGCAAATGTCAGTCAGAGCTTCCTAATTCCCTCTGCCCGGCCACTGTGGGGCTCAGCAGGCAGAGAGTGGCCGCAGCTGACAAGGCAGGGTGAGCAGCAGAGCAGCACAGGAACAGTCACTCAGGTTTGTGGAAGGCAGCAGTTGTGTTTGCCCACCACTGAGCAGAGAGGTCTGAAGGAGCCAAGGCCTCTGAGCTTTCCAACAGAAATATGGCTGTACTGTCTTGGCTTCATCAGCTGAGCATCAGCACTGGCTCTTTAGTGGGTTTCAGCAGGACAAGGTATCCAGGAGAGGTGGAAATGCCCCCTCCTCACTGCTGAGGGCAGCTGGAAGGATTCCCACCCTCCCCTGCTTGCTCTGAGCTTCATTAACTAATCCACCCAGCCCATGCATGTACAGTCACTCCACCGTGGGCTGCACTGCCTGGGCAGAGGTGAGCAATGGGCTGGACATGTCTCTGTCAAAGCCAGAGAGGGATGTGGGCACCGACGTGCGGGGAAGGCCATACCTGGGCTGAAGAGGCAGCATCGTACCCCTTTTGTCTCCCTCAAGAGCTGTTTGGGGTTACCAAGAGATTAATTGGAAGTACTAAAGGGGTGAAGGGGGCTATCCTTCATTCTGTTCCTAAAACAAGAAACAAGTGGTTTTGGCTTAGTTTGAGATGAGTTGTTGCAGTGTAGGTTTGGGGGCCATGTGGTATCTCATGTTTCTACATGCACTTTGAAGGAATTTCTCTGCTTTATATAAAGCACATGAATGGCTTTCTCAGGGAGCACTTAGCTAGACCCAGACAGCTCTTCTGATGACCACTGCTGTTTGGTACCCTCCGTAAGGCTGCAGGAAAGGTTTCTGTCAAGGAAAGGAATCAACCCAGAGCCTGTGCAGGATCATGGAAGCAGAAAACACTTGTTGTACCCCAAAAGCTCTTCCTTAACTTAAAGGTTCTGCATTATGAAAGTATATATAATGTTCTCTTTGCCACAAGATTCCACAAGTATTTGCACACACAGATGCAACTATCTAAAGATACTGTTATTTTATTGTGCTTTTGGGACTAAATGAGAGTTAAAAGCAGTTGGAAATTATATTGTTTTTCTGATTATAGTGTAATGAAAAAATTCTTTTGGTTTTTATCCAAGAAGTTAACTCTTGTGAAAGTCTCTATTGTCAAACTCTTTAACAATTTGTTCTTTTAGAGTAGTGGTTTGAGTTTGAGTTTTCTCAGAAAAGGTATTAGGAAATCCATGACCAAACTGCCTGGTCATAGCTAGAGAGACTGTGCTAGCCCGTGTTCAGGGCTGAGGGGCTGGATGCAGAGCCCAGCGTTGCACTCTGTGTATGGGTGCATTTCCTGTCTTGACTTGGGTCTCCATACAGTAGCATTATAGAACTATAAAACCAGTCATATATGGATGTTTCTATTAATCTGAACAGTTAACTGTGAGTAGAATTCTGTCTAGATGTGCTACAACCAGATGCCCTTCAGACAGGAAAAATTTGAGGGTCAAATATGGATTCCCTTAAGCCTAATCCTTCATCCTTTCTGTGGACAGAGATAAATTCAGAACAAAGGTCTAAGTCCTTTCTAAATTGAAACCCAGAGTTGTTGGAATTAGCCGCATGAAACTCTCAATATGTTTTCAGCCAATCCCATACTGCTCTTCTCTCCACCCTCCTCTCCTGTGGTAATCTAATTGAAAAATAACCTATGTGTTTCTGGTAGTTTCTTAGTTTCTTAGTTATAGTTTATTGCAAGCTTTAACATTGGATCATAATTTGATAATTGATATAGAGCTTTTTATGCAGCTGATGAGAAACCAAATTAAATTATTTTCTTTTGTAGTATTTCCAAAGAATGAAATTATGTTGAAAACTGGATATACATGCACTCACATGTATATGTCTAGATTTATATATCACACCAAACTGCTTGGATATTGGCATATGTTACGTGCACCTCTTTAGGACTGTGCATATATACACATATTTCTGTCTATGTTATAGATTTCTTAGTTTATGTAGAAGTTCCTAAAGTAAATCTACTAATTAAAGCGCTAATACCCATCTTAAGGCTGATAATTAGGTATAAAGAGAAAAAGAGACAGGATTAGTGTTCAGATCATGTTCCAAATGCCTCTTAATTGGGTGTTTGTAATCAATCCTGATTGCAAGAGGCAGTGGTTTGGCAGAATAAAGAATGAAAAAGGCTTAGCCCTACTATTTTCCTGTTAGTTGACTTGGCCGTAGTATTTTAGGACAGAATCCAGTGTCAAACAAGGTAATTTTGTCAGCCTTAGCAATCCCTCCAAAAAATTTTTAAAATCTTTTCTTATGACATTTTTTTCAAGCTAAAAACTCTGTCAAGCTAGAGAGTTATTTTTATCCAGAATCTTAAAAATTGTTTTCAAGTGAACCACAGGAAAGACTTTGTTCTCCTGGCCTCTATCTACCACTGACTTTGGAAATCATGTCTGAGTTCACTGTGGGTTTTTCATTGCATTGACCTTGGTACTTTTCTCACCAAGCCACAGTTTTCCATCATAAAACCACACAGCTTGGTATAATGATTATTTCTTTATCCCAAGTAACCAAACAATTTTTTAAACAGGGTGACAGATTTCCCTCTTGCACTGTGGGAAGCAAGCACCTGGCCATTTCCAAATAGACTTTTAATGAACTTCCTGAAGGAGATTTGAGAGAAGTTTAATAAGTCACCTGCCAACTTTTTGGGAGCATAGGTCATTTGCTTTTCTGCAGGAATTCACAAAAATGTGAGAATAACCCCCTTCCCAAGTCCTAAACTTCCATGGAGGAAATTGATTTTCATGGGCAATATCAAAGGTTTTTAAAAATGTAACCTCAGAAATCAAATTTCTGATTGTTTCTCACACATAAGGTACTGTGAAACTCTGTGATCCACAGAACTGGTTGTGATCTGTGTGAACTTTATAATTTATTTAAACAGGAACAGATTGTACATATTTAGACTCATCTTGCAGGTTAATATCATTACAAGTATTTTATATAATGCTGTAAAATGAAGAATTTAGATGGCTCAAAAGGACCATTGAGAAAATATCTCCATATGTGGAAGAGACACCCATTTAATGTGATGATTTCTTCCAGAAGAAACTATGTACATCCCAGAAGCACTATAACCAGCTGTTGTTCAGGAGAAACTGGGCAGTTGTGTGCTGCGTTCCACACTGACGTGGAGTTGCAGTGGCCACATGTCCCATGCCTCCCCTAAATACAGATGGGCTGTGCCTCACACTGAGTGAGAGCCTGGGTTAATCCCTTCCCTACCCTCCCAGCACTTGGGCCCCATTGCACATTTGTGCTCTGGGCTGCTCTGTGCCCCCACATGACGACACAGCCCATCAGAACTGTGGTGTGGGAATGGGATTGGAGCACCCCACTGCAGACAGGGCAGGACTGACCTCACAGCTCAGCCCTGTGCTGGGGCCACGCCATTCTTTGAAAGAAAGATACTGGTAGTCCTTTTTCTTTTTTTTTTTTTTTTTCTTACAACACTCCTTATTAATTTGAAGTTGGTAACCTAGAGAAAACTAGAGGTCTGTTCTCACCAGAATGATTATTCTGCCTCAAGCTTTGAGAAATGCTCCCTCAAAGCCAAAGTTTTGCTCATTCACATAAACAGTTACACTGAAGTCAACTAAACAACAGACTCACACTTGAGCAGGGCTGATGAGTAGGACATACATTTCTGGCACTACACAAATTAATAATTGCTTTTTGTAACAGTGGTTTTCAGATGTTTGCAGAGTAATTTACAGTACAGTACAAGATTCAGCCTCATACTTCATAGGTCACCATAAATAGGTTATCAGTTCTTCAGCTCTTAGTCGTGAATGTTTGGGACAAGTTGTTAAGTGCATGAGTAAGAATCAAAGTTTGCCTTCTTTTGCCAATCTGTCATTAAGCCAGACAACTTCTACTGACTTTCTTCTCATGTATTCATCTGTAACAAGGGATGCAGATCAGCAATTTAGAAAAGGTTTAGCTTGATCACCATGCAGAAATGCAGGCTATGCTGCCTATTTCCATAGATCACACCGCTTTGCCAGATGCAAAATGAGAGGCTTACATCCCTCATGCTAAAAGCCCTTCTTAGAGGAAATCCTAGGCTGTCGCTTCATTTGAGTAGCTTTAGCTAAGTCTAGAAAAATATGCGAAGGTAGCTCTTAAATAAAAACTTTTTTTTTCATGTTTCAAAGTCATCTCCATAATCTGTTTTGGAGACAGAGGCATAAGATATATTAACATCGAAGGCATATGTTCTGATTGCTGAGTGGTTTTTGACATTCCCAGAAAACCCCTGGGACTTTGTGTCACAGTTCTGTAAACTTTATCTATTTGTATATTCATATCTGGGCCTAAATCCAAAACTTCTTTACATGCATTACAGCAGACAGTTTAGGTTCATCTCCTTGTGTTCCAGATGGCAAGCAGTTAAATCAGGTACTCATTTTAACCACTCCACATAGTCGAATGCTCTAATGCATTTCAAAAGTTTTCCAATGTGCTCTAATAGCACATAGACTATATAATGTAGGTATATAAAATAGATACAGGACTACGTAGAGCTGTGAAGCAAGTGAAGACAGCTCCACTGATGCCAGTAGAGCTGCACCTGCTAATAGCTCAAACACAAAATACCATAAGTAGATCGTATTATGTTCCTTACTGGTTTCCATTTTCATTTATTCTCCACAGCTACACTAGATGAAGGCCTTCCAACTGTATAATAGCCATCTTTATCTCATTTCTCCGATATAATTTTCAAGCTCCTTATTACTGTTGAACAGGGTAGCTAATAGTGCCCAAATTGCTTCTCATTCTTCTCATTATAGTAAGTCCTTATTCAAGAAACCAGTGCTGTTCATCCTTTCCCACACAAGTAGTTCTCCCCCCAACTAAACTTAAAACTTACCTCCAAGAACCAGTCTCACATTTGCCAATTAGACTCCTTCTACTGGCTATTACATTCATACTTTGCACATTTTTACACTTTTAAACTAACTGTATCCATGTACTCCTTGAAATTTTAATCTTTGGCTTCTAAGCCTAGTCTTCATGCACTGATTTTTGCACCAACTTAATGATTTCAATTAAGGTTTTGTTTATGTATAGTTGAAACAATTCAGCATGCACTGGGGGATAGATATATTTTAGTATAAGTATGTCTAATGTCAGTACTTTTGCAGAATAAACCTTGCTAATGTCAGCAGTTTGTAGCCAAGACTGTACTGTTTATAAAGGTTTCTAAACTGGTAAAGCTAGAGTACCTGTAAAAACAATGTATAGACCTACATCTGTGTGACATAACTAGTCACAAATGCTAGTAGAGGATTTGGGATATTGTATTAGTTAAATTTGTCAGCAGAAGTTAATTGGATTGCCTTCTGATTGCAAGTTGCGGATTGCAATATAGACATAGGTGTGCATATTGAGGGCCTTCCTGACACATCCGTTTTCTCCCAGCCTTTATTCTTCAAACAAAAGCTTAGCCAAAGTGTCTAAGCTAAGCAGTTCCTCTGCCTGCTGCAGCTTATGCTTTCCAGGAAGGTTTTTTTTGAACTTGTGTTACTAGGCAGCTGCATAAATTACTCTGGTGTGACCTTCAAGCACCTCACTTGCTCCATGGAAATTATCCGTATGCACACTCTTCACCCTGTGATCTTCTAAATGACATGTAAGTTTCTTAGTTATTCCTCCCCCATACCTGAAATTACAAAGTAAAAAAATACTCATAGGTGTAACCACAGCTCATCTGATGCTCTGAAATCAAACTCTGAGTACTCTGAAAATAAGTATCTGGTCACCAGGTAACTTTTGCATGTCCCCATATGCTCAGCATAGAAAAGAAAATAAATCCTTCCTTTCAACATCCCAGCTTCAGCTCTTTCTCATCTGAAAGATACCAGATAATTTTGATTTAAATATGTAAAGAAACAAAGCTGTTTTTCATGGACCATATTCCTAATTTGGAGAAAGTTCCAATTTGTTTAAAGATCATTCTACTGAACTTAGTGGAACCCCAGTGATTTATATCAGCTGAGTGAGGAGCTGACTCTACACTTGCACATCTCCCTAGAAATTCTCAGAAGAAAGGTCAGTATTGTAGCTGAACAAATGTTAACTCAGAGTGAAGTCAGTTAAAGTTTTGCCATTCATCAGGATTGCACTTTAATACTTACGCAGAATGGGTAGGAGTTTCTTAAAAGGAGATGGAATAAAGACCAAAGTAATTCTGTATGTGTACAAAACTCTCTTCCCACTAACATCTTTAAAGAAATACACAGGATTGGGTGCTGTGGTACTGTGACTCTTTATAGTGCTAAGTCTCTCCTACTGCTTGATCTTGGGACAGTCAATTGTCGTCTTTGTGCCTCTGTTTCCTTAAAGAGCATAATATTTTTCTGGTTTTCAAATATCTGAGGATGTGCTTATTAGTGTTTGCAAAACCCTTAGAGACTGCTGAGTGGAAATGTAGAGAAGTATAATAGTGATTTGCCATTGTTTTGTGTTGTTCATCTTCTAGGTGTTAATTTTTTTTTAAGAATATACTGCTATGCAAAAATGCATGTGGCAATCTTCTGACGTTCAGAGAGAAGTGTTATCCAAACAAAAATAAAGAATAGGGCTCATGCTCACAAGAGACACATTATCCGTGATGAGGAGAATCTATAACAGACATGGCACTAACTCAAAACTGTGCACCAAACACCATCCAAATGCAAGCAATTTCAGATGTGTGCTTATTGCCAGTACAAAACCAGGCCATTCTGCAAATGCTGAGTCCCCAAAGGAGCAGTGAACCTCGCAGCAGCAGCACTAATGGCTGTCTTCTCATGTGCAGCGGGGGAAAGCAGCACTTTAGAGCTGCCTTGGGCAGCTGTTAAGTTATTCATTCTTAACTTACTTCTATAAAGCTGTTACTGGGTGGAAGCAGATGACACAAAAGATTTTGGACCTGTTCTGTCTGTTGTGGGGGGAGCTTTCCCGATTCTTGCACATAGGGTGAAACTCTGGCTTCCTCCAAGTCAATGACAAAATTTCTCCCCAGTCTTGCTTGAACTGAAAAAAATTATTTTAGGCCCCAGAAAACCTTTTTTTGAAGAGCACTTTAGTGATGCAAGTGTCTCTTGTAGGATTTTTCTAAGTTTAGACATTATTTGCCTTCCAATGCACACTATTCAAAGGTATTTGTGCTGCTAGAACAATAATGAAAATAAAATCAAAAAGCAACCAACCACAAACAAAGCCAAAAAACATCCCAAAACCCTTTTCTTTTTGTTAGAGTACATGTAATGAGTGGGGTACTGTGCTGGGTCATCTGTCTTGTTTCTTCACCTCCTTTCAGAACATTTTAGGCTGCTTTTTGGTTTGCTTGTTCCACCTGATGCCCTGTCCTTCCCTATCTCCTCTCTACAGGCCGTGTCAAAACTCACATTCTCCTCAGTAAAACACAGCAGTTTTCTTTCTCAATTTTATCCACTCCAAATTTTGGGCATTATAAGTCAGGCCTCAAAAAATTGTGTAACTTTATAAAAGTCCTTGTATCTCAAAAGTTACTGCTGATTCCTGTTTCATTTTTTATCAAGTATGTTTTGGGGGCTTTCCTCTGCTGTAAATGATAAATTTGGTAATATCATGATATCAACAGCTGATGCTTTAAAATATGCAACCAAATTTCATGCTACTCATGCTAAAAATAATGAGGGCTGGTAATGTCAGATTCTTCCTAAAGTCACAACTTCCTGATGCTGTTTCTGTTCTCAGTCACAGCCCTGAAACTCCCACTGAAGGGAAGATCTGTAGAAGAAAAATAGAATCAAAAGGAAATGGAAGTATTAATTTATATTGATTTCACTGCATGACTATGTTTCTTCACCCCTCACTGTATGATCAAAATTTTCAGAAATCAAAATTCATCCAAGAAAAAAAATACTTCTGAGTTTACCATCCTTTTCTCTGAGAAGACATAAAATAGCATTAGGAGTCGAATCATTATCATGGCTGCATATTTGCTTGGCTTCAAAGCCAGCTTACACCAATGAGAAGAAATTTGATTGAAAGCCATTAAACACCAGGACATGACTTTTGGCAAAGGAAGAAGCTGATCTGCAAATTGCTGGCATGGTTGGGACAGAGATCACACTGGCTGATCCAGGATCCATTCCCCGTCCCACAGCTGTCCTCTGCCAGTCCTGCTGTAGATAAATGGACTGACACTGAAGAAACTTGCTTATGCCACCTTCTTTTATGTGTTGTGCAGGCTTACGTTTGCAGGGGATTGTTCTCATTCAGATATTACACAGAAATACAGTGCAAAGTAGCTAACATTGACATTCAGGGGCCCATCCTGCACTTAACTATACCATTTCTTTTTCTGCATGTTTCTAGTGAAGTAAATGAAGTTGTGGACAACTACTTTGTATTTCCTTAATGGTTTGGATCCTTCCCTGCTGCAGTTACAGTAACTGTAGTGGGTCTAATCTGATGTGCACAAGCTGAGAGTTGGATGCATAGCTCTAAACTCAGGGGCTGTTATGAAGACAAAACTAATTTTTGAAACATTTTTATAAACTCAAGGAAATCTTAATGTCTTTATTCTGTTATTACTTTACAATAATAATCCCAAACTGGCCTGGGAGCTATTACTCAGTGAGCACTGGCCCCTTGGAAGGTTTCAACTTGTCAAGTTCTGCCGTTTTTTGAATGCACAGAGGAAGTCATTAAGGCACATCAGGCTGCTGATTGCTATTGAACTCTGCAGAGACTTCTGTTCAAAAATCAATGCCATAGCAGGGCTACAAGAATCCAAGAGGTGGGAAAAGCATTTCTTTACCCTCTGGTAACTCAAAAATGGATTAATAGGCTTTGTGAAACCTCAAAAAAAAAAAAAAACCACCTATAAGTTAGGGACCAAATGTAAACCTCAGTGACAAAATAGTACAGCTCAGAAAGCTCCAAACACTTGAAAATGGGTTTATAATGGAATTGTTGCTGCTTTAACCTCAACTGCATGTTTCTGTGCTGGGGAAATCTCAGCTATCTGCACATCTACGCATGCACGTGCTTATTTATTGTATCCCAAGGAACACTGTTTTTGCTGTATTGCCACTAAGGAACCTAGAGGGAAAATGCTTTTTTAGTGAAGTATGATCTTAGATAGCTTTTGGCAGGAAATTACTACAAGAGTTTTCCAGATGAGTTCCATCAGAGAAAGTGTTATTTAGATGACTGGCTGGTTTTGACTGGGGGGAAACTGCACTGAAAAATGCAACACAGTTGCAAGAATTGCTAACAGTTGAAGGCTTTTGTAAAAAATACCTTTATCATGGGATAAAAACTAGTTTAAATCATATTAGGAAGTTGTATTGTAAACATGTACTGTATAAACCTGGCAAAGTCCATTGTCTGACTCTGGAATGTCTTAAATTCCAGCTGTCCAGTTCTCTTCCCCCACAAACCAAAGTGGAGGCATTCAATTCAATTTTTGTCATGAATTTTATTCATATTTTGATGAGAAAATGGTGAAGCATCTTTTCAATTTGTTGGGGGTTTTTTTATTCTTATATGAAAATAAAATTTTACTGAGTTGTATTAGGTTTGTTTCAGTCTATCATTGGAACATTTGGTTTGGAAGGAACTAGGAAATCACCTCATCCAATTTACTAATCAAAGAAATTGCATTTTATAAAATGTGAAAAATAAAATGAAGCAATCCATGTAAACCAAATGTTTGTTTCCATAAAACCAAAGAAGATCTAGTTATGGTGTTTCAGAACCTTCATTTCCCTGACTATCCCAGCCTTTCTGCTTAAGTAAATACTTAGTTTGTCACTAGCTCTGCTTATTAATTTTAAAATTTTCGATCGTATGTTTTTATTGAAAAGAAGGTTCCCTTCTGTTTTTCTTTTTCAAAATACATGAAAGTATCATGTAGGGTTGACCTTCCCTGGGAAGAGGGCTGAGGGGTAGGGCCACAAGCACATCCCTACACGGTGGTTGCAGGGCCCTGCTGGGTCATGGTCTGTCCCCTCAGCAAGCCCAGAAAAGACTTTTTAAAAGAAAGAGTATGAAGATGAGCCACCTCAGTGTTAAGGCTTGGGGAAGGCAGGACTTAGGACCAAAATAGCCAGCTTTGGTCTGGGTGCAGGCAAGTTTTTCCCAAAGTTCATCAAGGCTGCAGCTGTCTGACAATTTCCACCCTGTCCTAAGGAATCACCTCTGTGCCTCCACACATGGCAAGAGCATGCGGTCATGGCTGCAGCCAGCATGGCAAACCCTCCCCAATTACCTGGAACCAAGACTGAGATCTGGAGAACAGGATCAAAAATAGGCTTTCTGTTAAGGATTGCATCAAGCACACTCAATGGAAAAGCTTTTAGCAAATGAGTTGTTAAAACGTTGTAGTGTGTATGGTCTGGACCGGCTGCAGGGAGGGGGCAGATAGGAGACCATTTCCCCAGCATGGTGCTGAGGAAGGAGGCTCCTATATTCTCATTACAGCAGGGGAAAATCCACTTTTGTTGCATGGATAATTTAGAAGTTATGAATCAGCCTGTTGTTTTTATTTCAGCGGAATACAGACAAGAGTTGTGCAAAATGAGGCTGCTGCCTGTCTGTCAGGCAGCTGTAGTTTTTTACCCTGCAGCCTCTTTTAATGTGCATTCTTGGCAAATTCTGAAGAGAAGCAGTCACAACTGTGCACTCAGACGTTAGAGCAGATCTCATTCCCTAGCCATTGAGCCGGGGACTTCACTCATGCATCATCCCGTGTCTGATGCAGCCATTAAGCACCCTGACCCAGTAACCAGAAAACTGAATTGGTGTCTAAGTTAAAAGGCACTCTAAAAATATGTTCTTGAATCATCTGTTTTTGAAAAGAGATTAATATTTTCTTGCAGTGTATCTGCTTTTCCCAGGTGTTAAATAGACCATTTGCTGTCTGCTGGTCTTTAGGATTTTTTAAAGTAAGTGTTAAAGGCTATTCCAGACTAGCTCTACAGGGTTTTAAGGTGTGAGAGACAGTTACCTGCGGAAAAATGCCCATCTCTCTCAAATAATTAGCAATTATCTGTCAAAAAAGCTTCTGAGCTGACTACAGTAAGAAAAATACTTTTCATCTTTGACTTTTTTGCCTCTCTCCTTCCCTCTCCTCTTTGCCTCCCTCCCACCTTTCCCCTAGCATTTTTTTGAGCAGCCTTTTCCAAAGGAAACACTGATGAAAGTATCTTTCAGTGCCTGAGCAGTTCCTTTGGACACCACCTCCCTGTCCACCCCCGAGATTGCAATAGACATCTGCCTTTGTACACACCATGTCAGCATCCCACAGAGACATTTTATGTTCATTGTTTCTCCAAAATAAATAAGAGCAGCACAGACGATGCAAACTGGCCGTAGACATCCCATTGCCGATAACGGAGCTATGTTGGTAGTTGCTAATAATGATGCAGCATTTCAGCATGGGAACACTCTCCTAAATGCAATGAGGGTAGGGTCTGAATAGAGCAACACAGATGGTAACATTATTGCATATTTCTTTGTAGAAGAAGCTGAAATTTTACTGGGGGAAAAAACCCCAACATTACTACACTTTGTTCCAATTATTTCTTTAATATTAGCAGCACTGGCATGTTTGATCTGTGAACTATGTCAGTGCCACCTAAGGAAATATCAAGAGGAGTCTGCAAAGTGAGGAGAAGCAATTGTTTCCATTTAGCAAAGGAAGCACTTATATGCTATTTGACAGAATTGCATTTGCCTCCTTTGGCAAGGATGACCCATTTTGATCACACGCAACAGCCAAACAACAGCCAATTTGCAGTAAATCAGACTTTAAACATTTCTGTAGCTGCTAGACTGATTCTGGAGTCTTGTCTCATATACCAAAGTGCCCACATCTGTACCTCAATTGTCTGGGAGTGCTTCATTGCATTTTGCAGGCCACAAACAGCAGGAACACATGGTTTGTGGGCCAACTCCTGGGTTTCAGCTTCCTTAATGCCTGCAAAGAACGTGCTCCTCTGGGAATGCCTGACATCCTCCCTGCTTACGTGAGCAACCACTTCAGCACCCTGGTGAGTCCAAGCCAGTGGAAGCACACTGTGCTACTGTGGCCTGACTGCAGCACGTTTCCTTTGAAAGGTGTTTGGAGAGCTGTGGCAGCTTGTCAAAGATAAGAGAGGCAGGAATTGGTTTTATTTGCCAAGCGCCTGCCTTTGTTGGCTCTGTCCACGAGAGCAGCTACCCTCACTTTTGAACTCTCCGATCTGGCTGCATGTTCATCCACAAAAATTGCTAGCTCACCCAGACCTGGAGTGTCAGGACCGGAGTTGTCCTTCCTGCAAGAGTAGGTCATATCATTAGATCAAAGTCCTATTATGCCATTTTACACCACGTGGATGCAACACCAGCCAAGTTTCAAGTCCCAAGCACAGGTATCTAGTAGCTGTATGATGCACACATGAAAATTAGAGCCATAAGCCAAACTTAGGAGCTAAATTTCCTGACTTTCCCCAACATTACACCTTTTTCATCTACACTTATAACTGCATTTCCAATTTAGATTTCAGAAGAGTGCTGCTAATGTCTGAAACTATCCTACCTGTTGTTCCTTTGCAACTTTTGCTCTTTTTCTGACAGTTTAAAACTGCTCTCAATAAGGCCCTTTTAAACAGCTGAGAAACAGTGATCTGCCAAAGAGGCTTCTTCCTGGCAAATGGAGTGCTGCCTAGTATTAATTTCCTTGTAGAGGGAACATGTAGCAGAAAACACAGTTGGCATGTAGGTAGGAAATTAACATGGCATTTTGCTGCAAAGTTGTTGTGTAGATGGAAGTGCAAGGCCATAAGCAGGAGTGATAAGCAAGTGTCATGTAAAAGTTATCATGAGAAAAATGGTGAAGAAGCACCAAACCCTCATAATTTCACCTAATTCATCTTTCCAAAAAATGTGTGTGTTCTCTAATCTGGATATGTGGGTTTTTTCTGTGGCTTATGGAGCAAAAATAAATCCCACCTTAAGACTGATCACCAGGATAAATCATTCTTTCCAGGTGCCTTTATCTCTCTCCCCAGACTACCAAGGAATAACTAGCTCAGAGTATCTCCCTGGGTTTTAGACAACTATTATAAAGTGAAATAAATTCCACCCCAAATCCTCAGAAATGGCTATCCTAAGTGGACAGGAAAGCTGGCAGACTTAGATAGCTGCTGGAGCTCATTTCTCTTGCAGCAGACACAGCTGATTGCCAAGGTTGGTACAGTATTGCCCATGTCAATGTGGTAAAAAAACTTGCTACTGTTTTGAAGTTTTTTGTTGTGTCACAGGCTTAATGCACAACAAGCGGCGTAATTGGTTTACAAGTGAAAATTAAAACAGAAAATGAGCACAAGACCTTTATGTTCTGCTCTTAAAAAAGTAAACTTTTCTTCAACAACTGAAATGGTTGTGTTGAAATGTATCACACGTTGATGTACTCATAGTGTTAGATTGTGTTTGCTTAGGCAGTGTTACCTGCAGTGCCTGTGGCTTGGCTCAAAGCCTGTGGGAGTCTCGGTGGGACAGGCTGACAGACCTGTGCTCGCTGGTCTGTGGCACTCAACGTCGCTCCTGCAGAGCACAGGCACCACAGGAGCACAGTGGTCAGCAGTTAGAGATCTTCTATAGCAAAGATACCTGATAGCACACAGTGTTGTGAGCAACATCCCTGAAGTGGAAGGGAATGGAAAGAAAAATATGGGAGCATAACACAGGCTGCCAATTCAACAAATGTAATTAATTTACTTAGACTTCCTCATTCTTCTCTTAGCACACACTCAGTCCTGTTTAACATATGCTTGAATCCTGTTTAATATAACGTAGCCAGCAGGTGCTTACAATTAAGCACATGCTTAGTTATGTGCCTGAATTAAGGCCCAAAATATTCCTGCTTTAACACATGAACAAGACTGTTCCCATTAAGATGGAGCACTGCACGCTAGGATTTGTAATCTCTACAGATCACACCACATGGACAATGAAACACTATGAAATGCTTCTGTTCAGAAGATTGTTCATGTGCATCCATTTGGGTCTGAGCTCAAAACTCTTTTTTAATCAGAGTCAAAGCAATGACTGTCTTAGACCATTTTGTGAAGCCCAGATCCTGAAGTTCCTGTTGCTTCAAAACTTCCACAGACTTGAAACATGCGAACTGGATGCAGTTCTTGGGCTACTGGCAGATTATCAAGGCACTGTCCTTAAGTTTGTGTTTTGCTAAATTGTAGTAAGTGGTTCTCTTTAAAATTCAGGAAAAATGGAGGACACTGTATTTTCACTTACAGTCAGATGTGTTGTCTCTACCTTATGTAACTAAAATAGGGTGGACTGGAACACCAACAGGTTAAGCAGTAATGACGCCAGCAATTTCTTTTGCTGAGGCTTTAGCCAGGCTAAGGACACAATGTTAATCTGGGGTTGTTTCTCTTTTTCCTTAAATAATATTTTTATTGAGCAAGAAGCGGATGTCAGAATGGCCTTTTGATCAGCTAAAAACAACCGTGTCTCTAAGAGAATCTTTCCTGTTTATTGTATGCTGCTGCATTTGAAAAATGCTAGCCTATAGTAGAGCAGGACTCCTTAACATACAAGAAGCAGGGCAAAACAGGATGAGGCCAAAATGGGAGCTGTATATCACAGGAACTTGGAAAGACAGGAAGTTACAAAAGAAGTAGAAATTCTCGATTAAAAGTATAATTGTACCAGCTTGTGCAAGAGGATAATGACTTTCAAATGTCAGCCTTTGTGCCTGTTCATAATGATAAAGCTATTAAATCTTATGTACTGTTCTTAATTCCATTTCTCATGGCAAGTCATTTAGGATCTATAACTATTCTGTCCACTAAAATCTAGAGTATTTCTTCAGCCATATATTCAAAAAGTAGATTAAAAGGAGTGCTAACTCGAGCAGAGCCAACCAGGACTGCTGCACAGTAGTTTAAACCACATTGGAGATTTTGTTATAAAACCCTATTTTCAAGGATTTAAATATCAGCCATAAAAATTCACTCCTAGGATAAAAGTCAACCAATGAGTGAATATTTAAACCCAATTTGTTAAAATAAAAAGGCATAATTTTTACACTTTAGAAGTTTCATATGTAAAAAAGAATAAGCTCTTCAAACATTTTTTGTAGATCTGTGACTGAAAAGTAAATCTACTTCAAAAATTAACTCAAGAAGAAATTAACACTTAAAGCTGTTAGTGATTTCAGAAAATCAGTCCTAGTAGAGATAGTCATAAACAAGCTGCACCATTGAGCTTGGTCCAGCTCTGGCTGGAAAATGGAAAAACCTCATTTGTTTCAGTGAGAATTAGATCAGTGTTAACTTGCTCCTCAGAAAGTTGAAGTCTGGAAGAAAAACTAAGAGCTCAGTTTGACAATCACTATGCTTGTTAAAATGTTCACCTCTAATATCAGCAAAGTTACCTCCAAAGGGAGGAAGACAAACACTGTGCTGGTGTCCCCATGGATGCCTCAGCCTTCCCCAGCCTTTCGGTCAAAGTGTCAGTCCCTCTGATCCCAGGCCATGGGATGGTGCTGCTTCCAGACCAAAGCTGGCAATAACATGTTTTATCATTATAGGCACATGAAAACAGGAAAGCTGTAGAATAAACTGCCATTACAAGATGGGTCAGTGTTTTTGGTGGGGAGATATTATCTGCAAATTCGGCAGCAGCTTCTGCAAATCTTACCCAGCAGGTGATATTTATGGACTGTTTACAAGATTTTCACATACGGCATTTTAAAGAGATTCGTAACTTTTGTCATCCATCCAGTTTATTTATTTTGAGAAAATCCAACTCCAAAGGTCAGCTGTGTTCTGTCTGTCTCAGCAACTCCAGGCCTATGGAAAAATGCTGAATGTAATCTCAGCATGAAGTAGTTATACAAATGTGCTTTTAAACATGGTAGAGATGGTTTTGTGTCTTGTTCTCATATATCTTAGACTGTGTGTCTCTTGGCTTTACACATCATTTAAATGAGAGCACTCTTTAGCACCTCTTTCACATTCAAATGATATATTTGTGCTCTTTTGTGTGGAAATGTCTGTATATTTTCAACACTTCTCAGTTCATATGAAAGCAGACAGGAACAAACCAAGGAGACAAAGATTGTGTCAAAGTGGCTGAATAATACTGAAACGATCATGATGCATCTATTCTTCTTTTCAAAGTCTTCAGAATAAACCCTTCTTTCCATTTCCAGCTTTCAAGCAGTGGAAGGAAATTTATTTCCAACCGTTCCAGCCTGACGCTCTGCTCTTGGTGTTGGGTTCCCACCTCTGACTCTCCTCCTCTGCTCCAGCTGCTTCATGCCTGGAGGCCAAACCCTAATACTGCCTTTCCTCATTACCTGACAGCAGAACAGAATACCTTCTCTTTTTCTTACTGCGTCTTATCCGTATAACTGAATAGATCCCACGCTTAGTAATAAAGTGCAGGTGAAATTATGCAAACGCAGCTAGTCTCATCTGATTGAATCATTTTGTAGGTAAAAAGCATGCTTGCACAACAGGGAAGTCACAGGTCAGCTTTTTTATGTATATCCTAAAAGTCACTGTAGCTGGAGGTATTAAGTACCTCAAAGTTACATTTCCTGTATGTCTTGGTTTAACCTGGCAGGTAGCTAAACACCACATGGCTGCTCATTCAGTCCTCCCCCCACCCAGTGGGATGGGGGAAAGAATGTGGGAAAAAAAGCTAAAGACAGTTTAGTAGGACAGAAGTGAAAGGGAAAATAATAATAACAATAACAGTAATAGTAATAATGTACAAAACAAACGATGCACAATGCAATTGCTCACCACCCTCTGACCAAAGCCCAGCCAAGTGCATGCAGCCCCTGGCGAACTTTCCCTTTAGTTTATAAACTGAGCCTGACACCGTATGGTATGGAATATCCTTTTGGTCAGCTGGGGTCAGCTGTCCCAGCTGTGTCTCTTCCCAGTTCTTGTACCCCCACTTGTCAGGTGATGTTAGAAGCTGAAAAGTCTTTAGCTCAGTCTAAACACTGCTCAGCAACAACTGCAACATCACTGTTATCAACATAATTTTCATCTTGAATGCAAAATACAGCACTGTACAACCTACTAGAAGAACATTATTATAGTCAAAGCCAGGATGCTGTAGAAGACCAGTTATAAAAATTTAACCAGTGTTTGAATAGTTGAATCTCTCATTCATAAAAGCAATATGATTAGAGAGCAACTATTATTTATATGTTTGATTTGTGATATATGTGTATAATCAATTGCAAATTATGTGCTTTTCAAACATCTGCTGTAGTTTATTGTGAGTCTGTTAGAGGATATCTAATATCCAGTAAGAACTGATGTGTAAGAAATCCATTACCTCTTTTCTGTCAGGAGAGCCCTGTAATTCAAACAGAGGCTGTCTATCTTCTTTTTTATATCAGCCTTCTGGATTTGAGGATCTGAGGCATTCTGCTGAACTATCATGAAAATACGTTCATGATGTTTTCACGTCTGCCATAATAAGCCTGTTTTTTGACCAAAGGGGCAAAGCACCTATACATCATGTGAAAACTGGCACAGCTTTAAAACAGGCATTAGTTCAAAGTCATGAAATAACACTCTTAGAAAAATAAAATCCATGTCTTCAAGTGAAAAATCACAAAATTCTTACTTTCATCAGCTACCTGGTATATCATAAGCACTATTTCTTTAAGGAATACAACCCAGGAGTATAGATTCTCTTTGCTCTTATGCGTCTGACATACCTGCTTCAGACACAAGACGTCTGGTTGCTCACAGGATACACAGGGAGGTTTGCAATTTCTGGTCTTATGTGAGTTTTTTCAAACTGCCACAGTTTATGAATTCCACATTCTTCGCTCAAGAGAGAACACTTGAATCCACAATTCAGCTGCAAGGCATAAAAGCATCTATTAAATATACCTACTGTTACATGTTTATAGGTGCACTAGGAAGACTTGCCTTGGGCTAGACCTCAGCGGGTTAAATTGCCTCCACTTAAACTAATGGAGCCATGTCGGTTTTCAACTTTGGTGGAGCTGGAGCAGCGGGACAGGATGGGATGCACATCCTACAAGCAAGACTAGAAAAGCTCTGTGAGAAAGACTTGAACATATTTTCCAATTGCAGATTTCAAATTGCTCTTTAAGAGCTGAGTTTCTCCACTCAGCAACATCTTTACCCTCCTGGCAGCAGCATCTTTGAGCTGCCATGCCCTCTGCTACCAAAATCTGAAGAGTTTTGCTAAATACCAGAGAGGGGAGTGCAATTGCAGAGTGCAGATTTTTTGGGTTCCCTGTTGGGTAGGGTGTCTGTCATGGTCGTCTGCCCAGGACAGTTGTTGCATGTCTCCCTTGAGGTATTAGTCTCAGACACAAGGCAGAGTGTTGGGTGTGTTTTTCCTTTTTATTTTCTTCTCAGCCTGGAAAAAGTTCTGTTCCCTCTGTGGGAATTTATCTTACATAGAGACTGTGGGATCAGGACTGCAGCTTACTCTGTTATACCTAATTAACCCTGGGAATTCATTTCCACAACACAGAACTAGGCCAAGTATATAGGTAGCTTTACAAAAGAAAATTAAGGATTTGCAATGAAGACATGGAATATCCACAATTACATTTCACATGATACAAAATAATTAAGGGATATAAGCCATAATGGTTCATGGTACAATCCAAGTTCTAACAGATGGGGATAGGATGAAATTTACCCATGGGAAAGTGATTTTGTAATTGTAGAGGTGGGTGTATTCCATTTATTTCTGTATTTATTTTAGATGAATGTTTATATTTGTATAAACATTAAGGAAAAGCATCATTCTATAACCTCTGGGTATTTTTACCATTTCTTTAAAATACAGAAGTAATTGCTGCATACTTCTTAAAGAATAAAAGGAAAAAAAAATTAAAACTCTTGGTTTCCCCCACCCACACATTTCTCTTCATATATCCCAGCCCTCAGATTGCCCCTCCCTCTGGAAAAGCCTGGGAAAAGATTCACAAACACATGTGAAAAATGATAGTTTCACATGGATGTAGTAGGTTCACATCCTTATTATGTAAATGAGTGGTTTTGGTTTGGGCGTCTCTTTTGTGGTTTTTGTGCAGATGGTTAAATACTTAAAGACAGTGGGCCAAATTGTTCCTACTGGAATTTCACTGGCTTTGGCTAAACTACACCAGGAATCGAAGTAGGCCATGGAACCAAAATCTATTATTGCATACAATGAAATACTCAAAGGGGTAATGGGATTGCTGCACAGTAGCAGAAAGGAAGAAGCAGCCATGAAGAGATTTCCCTTTGTCTATTTGGTAATTAGTGAAGTACCTGGAGAACAACAGATCTGAGAAACTTCACTTTGCTCCTGTGATCTGCACTTCCTCCAGCCAGGTAAGCACAGAGCTGTGTGTGCTGGAGACTGATTAATTAGCCCAAGCCAGTTGTAAAATCTTTAGGAAACAAGTGGTGTCTGTTTTCTTCTGCACAGGATGCCAAGAGATGTATTTAAAGTGTGAGAGTCAAAGGTCAGTTTGACATCACATACTCTGAGAAAGAGCCCTTGCTTAGATCCCTGTTTCATGTTAGAAATGCTGTCTGCGAGCCGTGAAGTTATTGCACTTGATAAGAGAAGGAGTAGGACTAATCTGCAGCAAGGAAAATTTAGGTTAAATATTATGAAAAATGTTGTAACTGTGAGATCACTTAAGCAAAGTAGCAGGCTGTCAAGGGAGACAGTCAAGGCTGGAAGTGACACTTTTCTATCAGTGCTGGTTGGGAGAATAATTAATAAGCATTTCCCTGTGAAGGGGGAGTGGCACCCAGCTCCCCCAGAGGCTTCTGCCAAACCAAAGGAGCCGACGGATCTCACAGACATGCTCGGAGCTAATGCTTATGTACAGATAAAATGAAGCTTTCTGAAAGGACTTCTCCAACCTCTTCTCAGCTTGTGTTATATATTCTAAATGTAAATTGAACGCAAATACTTTGAGCTGTTTGCCACAAAGCAATTTACAATCTCCTACACTACCCACTGGAAATATAAGGGTCCATAGTAATGCTTCCTGTAATTCTTTAGAAACTAATTGGGTTACAACAGGAAAAAGGTCTGCCCCAATCTCTATGATTTCTCAGCCCATTTACTATTTTTTTCACAAATTTCTTGTTATAATCTAATATCTCTAAGTTTTTAAGCAATGTCTTCCTCTATCAAGGTTAATGATTGTGTTAACATTGTAGTCAGTGGGAAAATGCTTACGTTAAATGCCTGGCTCAAGTTCTAAACATTCTGCTAAGTTTTATATCTTCAAATTGTTCGGGTTTATCTGCTCTCACTGAACCAGTAATAATAAGGTATCTTTATTTCTGTCTTTGCTCTGGAAAGATAAAATTTGTCATTTCCTAGCATTATATCCAAGTACAACAAATTGCAAAACAAACATATTACCTCTACATGATTTTGGAGACCCAGTGAGTGTTAAATTCATTTTCAAACTCAGATTAGAGGTTAAACCTCAGTCCCTAATTTGTGCCAACATAATAGTCACATCATCTTAACAAAGGGCCAAAGAATTATTGCCCTGATAATAACAGAAAATGAGAACTTGGCAGTTTTATAGATTGGCCCATGTCTAAAAACCTTTAGTAAAGGTTGTTCTCCACCATCTCCAGTGTTTCATGAAAGCAAACATTTATTTTGTCCACTAACAGGGGTTTTGGCAAACTGAAGCGGGGCATAGGCAACATGATGTTTAATCCATAGCTTTTTGTGTACTGCACCCTACAGAGCCACAACCCAGGGAACCAGAAGAAAGAGATCAAAAGGCTTTAAAAATGTCAAGCAACAGGATCTCATTTAAATTATTAGGTGAGATGCCCTCTTGGGTTTGACAATAGCAAAACATATCACATAGCCTGTTTTCTTCTCTCCCTTTATGCTGATTTTGACAGGCTGGTGCAATTGCATGTAGAAATTGTATTTCTGCTCTCCAGCATCACTCTGGACACTGTTTGAAAACATGTTTTTGTAAAACAGTTTAATATTCAAAGGTATTTGAATCATGCAGAAAATGGAGGATTTTTAACAGGTTCTTAACCATTATTGACTGAAATAAAACTTATTTGACAAAAAAAAAAAACAGAAAAAAGCCAGAAACCTGCCTTAGGTGAAGCTGATAAGCACTTGGGGAATACAGAAAGGCTTATCTGTAATTCTGTTAAGTGATACAACTTAAAGAATTATGCATTTCTAATTCACAGACATATGCTAAAAGAGTTTTTTGAGTTTTCAGCAATTGAAATTGTTAAAACTGTATAAGCAGAGATTTTTTTTCTTGTTATTTTGATTGGTTTTATTGCAGAAAGATAGATACAGTTGCAACCTGATGTCATACTGCGGAACACTGAAACCTTTTTCCCAAGCTCTGTGTGTAACCTCTATGCTGCTAAATCCTTGTGCATGAATAGTCTCACTGACGTCAGCAAAAGCAGGGCTGCACAGTCTAATTCTTAAAATAAGTCATGTTCATATAAATTCTTGCTGCTGTCATTTTTATCTCAGATTTTGTATGGTGAAGCATATGGCCTGAATATGAGACTGGCTGAACATTAAAATTCTCTAGCTTAGTGAGTACTTCGTGTTTCTAAATCGTACGAGTAGTGGATAGTACTGATTTAATAAAGCACCAATCAGTCAAGACTTATGTGCTTAAAATGAAAGAAATACAAATAGAAGGTCATTAATATACACATGATTAACGATCATACTTAAAAGCAGTTTTAACCATTCCTCCTTATCATGGATTTACATGTCTCTGTGCCTGTCTGTATGAAGGATGGGCTGAAACAAGGGGAAAAAAGATCTCCACACTGTTCTGTGTTCCTTACTTATGTTAATGCCTTTGGGATTCTTTACAGAGTAATGCAGATATTGCAGATTTAGGAAAACAGAACAGGCTATTTTTAGAATTCAATTCATATGAAACCACGTTCCCTTACCGTGTAGCAACTCCCTGATTTTCTTCTCACAATTATGTTGGCTAAATGCAGATGGGCAGGAGACTGCAAAATTCAAGTTAGCAGGACTTGCATCCCTAAGGATTAAAAGCATCAGGAGACAAAATACATGTTGAAGAGGAGCAGGCTTCTGGGTGTAAGGGGCATTGGTCATATGGGTGAAAGGCATTTCACATTCAGAATGCCTTGCCATAGCAAAGTGTTTGCTAATGTGCTCCCATCCTCTCATGTTGCCCCAGGTATTGAAGACAATTCCTACATGGCAAACGGAGGGAGAGTCATTTATAATGTGGCAGACTCATGCTAAGGCTGGCAGGGAATATCGTTAACCTCATGAGTCTTGATGTGACTGAAGAGGCTCGAGATCTGTATGGGAGACAAGTCTGAAAATTAACAGCCTCATTAATCAAATCACAATGTTTTGACAGCTTCATGGTGTGAATGCAATCTATCCTGTATACAATTTAGCTAAGGCTTTTATGCAACAAGAGGTTTTTTTGCAATAGCTTTATGTGAAAAGACTCCACCTCACAGCAAAATTACTGGATTATATGCTGATTATCAAAGAGTAAAAAAGCATAATAAGATGAGATTCAAATAGAAAATCCTGCCAGTTTTATGGTGAAGGTAGCATACCTCCTTTTTTCCTACTCTATTTTACTGACAGCAGTATAATCATCATCATCACTTATTTAGATAGTCTGGGGGAAAGCTGGCCAACCTCTCACACCTGAGCTCAGGTACTGGAAATACTCCACTTCAAAACAGAAATCCTTTGAATCCATTTGCCCAATGTGTTTAGTCAAGAGTGAAACTAGAGTGGATAAGCTGCTGGGGCACCCTACCCTGACACGGCAGAGCATGTCCCTCAGATAACCAGTTCTCCAAAGCAACAGGTCGCTCAGGGTAATTGAGAGTAACTCTGGGTCCCTCAGATGTCAAACAATCCTTTTCTGCATAAATACAGACTGTGCCCCAAATCCTTTACTTTTCAGACTCCTTGTAAGTACCTACCTTAAGGAGCTTAGGGATACATGGTTGCTTCTTCCACACCTAGGGATTTATTAAGAAGGCTTATTTATACTTCTGAGTATTAATTGTCTAAATCCCTGCACATCTAGGCAAGGCTACATCAATAATTATTTCTGGGCTATAAAGAAATGTTGTTGCTTGTTATAATGGGCTTAGTAGAAGGTTTGATGTAGTGGCAAGAGTAGCAAAATGCTGTATTTCACTATGATGTTTTGAAACGGAGACTCACAAAAAAGACATTGTATTTTAGGTCTCTTTGTTCTTCTTTCTCATTGTCCATCTTCAAGGATAAAAATTTGAAATCACAGATAAAAAGGGTTAGAATCAAGAATGAAGAGATGTCAGCTAAATATATCTATTTACAAAAGGTGTATTGAATCACAAAATTAATGACAGTGTCACTAGTACTGTGGCCATCTCAGTTCATTCAGTGCCTTCAAACTCTTTCAGGGAAATATCAATATCTGATTTTCCAATCCAGAAAGCTGTGGCACAGGGAAGTTAGCTGACTCTGAACAGCCATGGCAGATGAAAAGAGATTGCTTTCAGCCTTCCAGTCCAGTGTCTGCCCACTTTCTCCCATCAGCTCTATCTCCATAAATTACCTAAGTAAGCCCCATCATACTGAGAGACATCTAGGCTCACATTTGTAGCTTGAAATCTCAACTCTCTCTCTAATCTCACAGCTTTATGGGCCTGCTAAGTACTTTGTGAACAGAACAGAGCTATAACAAACCAGAAAGCATACAGCTGACTGAACAGGCAACCCCTGGGCAGCCCAATTCCTTTCCTGTGCTCCTGCCTTCCCAGACAGTGGCTCTGATGAAAGCAGAATGACTCCCAGCTTGCAACCTGCCGCAGGTTGGGTATTTGCATCTGCACTGCAGTCGAAGACGTGACTGTGGCATCCATAGCAGTGCCAAATTTTTACCCAGTTAGTGGCAAAGCTGTGGTGGCACAGGATTTATTGGTCCTGGTGGGAACATTCAGTACTGAGCAGAGTCTATGATATTATCAGTACCTCAGCCAGTTAAATAAAAACAGTTCAGACATGTGTTGTAATCAAATCTCCAAATGCAAGAATTGCAATTTTTGGTAGAGTTTATCACTGCTCTGAGCAGCACCATTAACAAGAAATACTGTGATTTTCCCAGAGCACAATGCTGCATAGAAACCTTATTCAGGTTCTTTCCAGCTGACATATCCTTTTGTTGCTGGCATGAGACATGTTTCCATGATCCTTATCCCTGTGGGGAAAAAAAGGTAATCCTTCATCAGTTCATCTATTATCCCTCTGCTAGTTCTGATTTTTGTGAATTTCCATGTGGAATTTTTACAGGGGGAAGGGACTAAGGTTTGAAATATTTCTCAAACTTGTGTGGCTGGAGTGGTTCCTATAGTAGCCATGCAGCAATCATGTGAGGACAGAGGACACTGTGGTATCTGTTTGAGGAGAAATGTGCAGCAACTGAGGAAAAGCTGAAAAATGGGATGTTGTACGCCAAATATGTGAAAATTCAATTCGGTGGAGCTGTTTCAGGAATCTGTTCATCACAGCATGTTGGTACTGTGAGTCAGTCAGGATTGTGCCTCTCCAATGGTCTGTTAGTCTCCTAACATCCCTTTGTTCAGAGAGAAAGAGGGACTGGCTTTACAGTGCCTGCGAGACCAAATCCAGGTTAAAGCTAATGAGGAATGAGTACGTTTAATTTGTTGAAGGGGTTTTCTGCATGTTTCAGGAAAGGAGGGGGTTATTACCATTTCCCCCCTGTAATAAAAAACAGGATCCTGTATCTTGGAAATGTTTACAGTGTAACAAAATGAGGTTATGTTACACTGTAAAATTTTTAAGGGGGACTAGCAGAGACACCTAAGCTCAACAGCATGAAACCCATGAGCTGTTGGGACAGAAGGGGTTTGCATTTAAAAATTATGAAAATAATGTTTCAGTCTGAGATAAAAAGAAGTGGTTTTGACACAAAGGTTGAGACTTTTCCAGCTACAGGCCCTCCCCTGCCAGGTACCAACAATTGTATTCAGAGTAGGGGCTGAACAGGATGCATGTACCACCTGGCTCAAAGCTGGGTGTGCTGTTGGTTATTTGGGAACTGAGAGAGAAAACTCAGAGGTTTCTTTTTCATCACTACACTGCAAGGTGACAGCGTCTGGCAGTACTGCTGGCCAGGGAGGACAGGTGCCCAGTGTGCTCTGCAGCACCGCACCCTGGGATCTGCACCACCTCAGATGCAGCACTGGGAGTGTTTGCAACAGAAGGATGGAGGCTGTGCTGCCAAAAGGAGTCCCTGAGTCCCTCTGTGCAAGTCAGACATCTCTGTGAGCCTGCTCAGGAGGCTCAAAGTGAGGAAAGGGATGGTGTATTATCTCATTTCCTTCCCAGACTTCCTACTACTGTTTTGGGCAATTTATACCTTTAAGAATGCACAAGGCAAACAAACCTTGTTCTCCCTAGTGTGTGAAAGCCTGTCTTTTGCATTATTAAACCATGAAGGAAAGCCTGGCGTTATCTCACGCAGATTCTCTGCATGTACAAGAGGATCCGGCCCAAACACATTTCACGGCTTGTCTGTCTGAGTTAGTGTGCTGCTTGCCAGGAGTGAGGGAGAGGAAAGAATCAATGCTTAATACCACAGAGTCTTACACAGGTTGCTCTTGGATGTGCTTATCACCACTAAGTAGACAACCAAAAGTAAAAGCATTTATAGATACCTACTGAAAGTGTAAACTAAACAAAAGCCATCAAATCAGGGTTTTATCCATTTAATTGCAGAGTAAGTGTTTTCATCAGCTGTATAATGGTTTATTGCCTTTCAAGGCTTATTTATTGTAATTAATTAAAGAAGACTTAGAACACCACTCCCTTGTGGGTTGCAAAAAGAAAGAAGATGCAACACCATTTTTGTTTGCAATTCATTGAGTTACTTGCAGATCCCCTTGGTCTGTCAGGTAATATATTATATCTCATGTCACACTGTCCATTTCTCTAAGTAGAAAGCAAGGGCAGAAGCCTGACCCATGAAATGCAGAAGATGTATCAACATCATTATCCATACTTTCTTGTACCCGGTAACAGCTCTTTCCTGAAGGGTGTCTTTTTCTTGATTACAGCTGTCGAAGCAGCCTGTACAAGGATGGGAGAGTGGTTCTAGGAGAACTTTACTTCTGACCTCAAAAGCAGCAATTTCTTTGTGAGTGTGCTAGTCCTGACTTAGGTTTTCCACTGTCCTGATTTCAAAGGCAGGGGTCATCTCACAGCCATGCCACTCCAAACTACATTTAGCCTCCACTGAGTACAGGTCCAAATGCTCAGCAGATTTAAGAGAGAGTATATCTCAAGAAGTTGCACTGATGAGGGAGGAAAAGGAAGTGGAAAAAAGACAAACTCAGTCCCATTTAATGAATACTTCCTTGACATTTGTGTAGCTCCCGCTGGGGATTTGAGCTGGCACGCATGTATGCAGTATGGTCCCAATTACTGAAACCCGTGAGCTGTGTGTGCGTTTGTGTTGGGTGTATGTCCATTACCCTGCTTGCTTTCACAAGTATTAAGTACCAGAAGAAAACTATGCAATATTTTTTAGCAAACGTGTGTGAATTCTGGTAGGTTTTCCACTTAGTTTTCCATTTTAAATTAGTGTGGGCCAGTGCACCTCAGATGCAATGCCACTAAACTCTGTAAGTTTCTACCAGAGATGATGCTGATCTGCTGTGCACACTTTCCTTCCTGTAAGTCATTATCGCATGCCTCTCTTTCTAAGAAAGACATTTTTATGAGAGGTGGATCATTGTGGTGGGTTTTTTTGCATGACTGGTTTGCCCCACGTTCTAGCTATAACAATGCAGTTTCACTGGGCACTGGGTCATATGGCTGACCTCAGCTAATAAGCTGTTCCTGTTTTTAGGCTACTGGGAATGTTTATTGGCCACTGTTTTCCTCCTTTCTAAACACATAGTTGTTTCTCAAGACCCATATAAATCATAAGGTCACAAAACACATAAAAACTGTGACATTCTCTGTGATATAGGATACAAATGAACTAAATTCAGGCTTAACTTCAGCTTTAAATATCTATGGTGTGTTTTATCATAAGATAAATACATTTATTTAAGTTATATATACTTTTCAATTCTGGGATACACACAATAGAATGGCAATAAAGTTGCTCAATGGGACAAACTTTTATATACTGGCATTTCAAATTGGTACAGTTTAACTGTGAGCTCTATTACAAAAACAAAGTACTGTAACGCTGAAACTGAGCTTAAATCGTGATCTGTTTGCAATAAATATTAAGTAATAACGTACTTTATAAGAAAATTATAATTCTGAGGGTAATATTGAATTACCTAATGCAGATTTCAAGAGCAGAATCTCAGGGAGAAGCCTGCACTCCTGTTGGATTGACACACTGATATGTGCAAAACCAAACTGCACCTATAAGGACGTGCATAAGGTATCAACAGGAGTTTTATTTATAATGTCTCTACTGAAATTAGACAACAAATTAATAGAAAAGGGTTGGTAGCAATTACTGTAGTTTAAATTTGCATAGAGGTTTCCACTCTGCTTCCCTGTTCTCATCTGCTTTAATGGTTTTGAAATGAACATATTCCAGGCTGAGTTTCCCAGGCTGTTTCTCTGGCTGAGAACGAACTTTGGGAAGAAACATCTGAAATTATTCAGGTCTTTTCTTGTATAAAGAATATAAAAATATACACACACACACACACACATGCATGCATAGATGTCCCAGTTGCAAAACAGAGGAAGACAAACTGTGGGACTTTTTCAGGCAGCTCTTCAACCACACTTACTAAGATCAGAAGTCTGGAATTTGAAAGCACCATCCTTGAGTAAATGTTCCTTGCATTGCTCTTAGGAAGTATCATTCAGGTTTCATGAAGCCAGGGCTCCTTTAAAGTTGCCAACCCCAAATATTAGTCATGTGCTTAAGGGTTGTTTGTTAAAGTGGCAATGTACACAACCAAATTATTTTGTGCTGAGATAACGGCCCGCCAGGAAACATGCAGATGGTGTAAGTGGGTTGATCTCTGAACTACAAATGTTTCTTATTCAACTTTGTGTGCCTCCTGTGCCAGAGAGCACTCCTAGATGTTGTGGCCAGGCACTTTGCCTTTCCAAGTTTGTATTATAAGAAAGAAGTAAGGAGATGGTTTTCATCTAGATGTTACAACAGTCTGCCAAAGGTCTTCTCAGCATTATGAGAATATTTACCTAATAATGCCACATATCTCACACACTTAAGGACTCTGTTTTCAATACAGAAAAGAAAGTTTGGATCTCCTTTATGTAGTTCAAACTCTTTTTTTCCTTGGTGATAGCTCAAGAGAGTCTGCCCCCCCTTTCCCCAATAAAAATCCATGGGAAAAGCTCTAACACATGCACATGATGAAACACTGATAAGTCAAAAGTTTCAAAAGCAAATCTGGACATTTTCCAATAACTCCACTTGCTTGTACATACGCCTAATCGTGTGGCTATATACAGGTTTTAGATAGTCTCAGCAAAAAATCAATCCAGTAATTCACATGTGTCACACTTTCAGGCAAGGAAGGCCCATAGCAGTCATTTATATCTCTACAGACTAAGTACGTGAAGACACTAATCCCACAGTGAATTTTTCACTTGGCCCAAGGGCTGCCCACAGGGCACATGATGCAGAAATCGCAACAAAGGGAACAACACTGAGAAACACTGAGCTCCAAGTGCCTAACACTGCATCCTTAATATTCTCTTAATATAGTTCCTAACTGGAAATAAATCATTTTACTGTATTTACAGAGCTTCAGGACATGGTTGCTATGGAAGAAAATTGCCATAACTTCTGATCTAAAGCTGATATATATGTCTGCAATTTCCTTTCTCCTTTAGCCTCTTTTCATTTCGTTAATTATAGGTATTGGTCAGAGAGGTTGTAGACAGCCCACAAGGGACAAATATCTGATTTTCCAAAGTGTGGAACTTATTTTATGTAGAGAACTTTCACAGTTTCTCTGAAAAACTAACATCTACCTAATACTTCTAAGAGTTGAGTTCCTAAGGTTGTGATTAATATACTACATAGATCCCCAAAGGAAAATTACAAATTAATCAGCAGTTCCAAACTCCCAAATGGAGTGCTATAAGGTTGCCATAACTTTAAAACATTTCTTTTCTACTTTCATGGAAAGAAAAAGAAATCACGACCGATTCTGATCTCCATTTGCTACAGCTCTTTTTCTGTTCTTTAGGCATTCGAGGAAGCAAACCCGAGGCTTCTACAACTTACCAATTAGTCAGGCTTTTTCATGAATTCAGCACAGGACTAATCAGAATTCACACAGGACTAATCCAACCACAAATCATTAAACCAGTTAGGCACATGTAAACAGTGTTTGATGGGTATAGAGGTGTACAGTGAGTGTGAGTGTATATATATGCATGAGTCTCTGTATGCAAGTTATTTAGTCTAGTTCTCCTACAGAAATACATTTGTGATTCTGTGTGAGACTTTGCAGCCCCTTCTTCCAGTCATTCTATGGCTTAGGAAAACTTCCAAGTTTCAAGCCTCTGTTAAGAAGCTTTATTTGAAACCCACAGAAGCCACTAGGAATCTTTCCATTATTTCAGGAGAGGTTAGACTGGGCTCTTATGTTTAAAGCACGGTTCCAGCTATCTCAGCTTTATTCCTTGCTGCTTGCAAAATTTCTGCAAGACTGCTGGCACTCAGTCTCTCTCTCCCATCTCCACATATGTAAAATGAGAATGACAACTTTACCTCAGAGGAATGTCGCAAAGCTTCACTTATAAACAGATTGGCATACTTGGATGAAGTTGCTCTACTAACAAGAAGTTTTCTGATTGATGGGCATCTCTTGGGAGGTCATAGAAACAAAAACAAAACCATATAATCAAGTTTGGGGATTTTTTTTTTTTTTGCTTACAAGAGCCTATTCTTATGCATGATGGCTGCTTGTGTCGTCTTTCTTCTCTCTCTTATCACACAGGATATCTTTCCAAATCTAACCATGTCAAATTAGTGGCTAAATAGTAAACTAAGCTCAGGTATAACCCTCACCTGAAACATCCACATGAAAAGCTTGAGGTACAGTTAGTAACAAGAAAGTTAGTTTTTAAGAAATGCGACTTTTTTTGTAGTTTCTAAAACCCTTAGCTGTCTAAACATAGATAAAGTAACCATTAAACAACCAGTAAAAATTAGACTGCATTTCATTTTGTGGAGAACACTGGAAAGTTGGCAAGAGGTAAGATTTTGCAGTGAAATAGGGAAGTGAACAAGTTGTAAATGACTCTAATATCTTCCAGATGGCATATTTTACTTGGGAACTGGGTTTAGAGTAATTAGAGGCATGTGAATTTCCTATAAATACTAAACTTCACCAGTTTGACACTAGAAAGCTCCTTCCTCTCTGAAGTCTTTAAACTGCTAAGTGTTTCTTTTTCCTCCACTTAAAGTGGAAGTCAGGCATTTGTAAATTTGTCTTATTTGACAGAGAGAAACCTTTTCCATGAAAAGATAGCATTTTTCTATGCCAGAAAGTTATGAACTGAAGTTCCTTACTGAAGAGGTTTAAAATTGAATGTTTCTTCCCAGAAGAGGTTTTCATTTTTATATACTGGGATCATTATATTATAATTTATTACAGTATGTGGCAAGCAGTGAAATCAGTGGAATTTACTGTAACTTCAAGATCAAATCTTTTCATTGGTGAAATGCTTTTTGCAGATAGATGTGCTGAAGACCTTAGCAAATGAATTTTACTTTTAGTTCCCTTAGGACATTGCAATACTAAAATGGCAAAACCCGGTCTATAACCTCTGGTTCTTCTTCATTTTCTGCATGACAATGTTACATATATTCCAAAAGTGGATCCTGGTGTTCTCATTTCTGTTGAAGAATTTTCCAGATTTTATTTGTTATTAATAGAACAGAACTAAGTAAATACAAGGTAAAATATTCTGTCACCACTTGCACCCTCTCTAGCCATATATCAGTGTAAACTGACTTAGATCCATTGGCATAAAGGGGCTAATCTCATTTGCAGCAGCTAAAGATCTGGCTACTGTTCTCAGTGGAGCTGTATAGATAAAAGTGCAGATACAATCTTGCTTATTTGGTTCAGATCTTCAGGTCTGCCAGTCCCAGGTACACAAAAAACATGAGCCAAAATACCAGGAGCATGTGATAAGGTGAAGGATACTCAGATTATTCTAAAATAGTAATGATTATTTTTGTTACTTCTGGGTTTTGAAATATTATTGGCTAAGGTATGTTGCATTTCAGATTCCTTTGTTCAGCAGAGAATTAAGAGCTTAATTTTAAACAAAAGGGCAAATCCCAATGCATTCAATTATTCCAGAAACCAATGTAATAACAAGACTGCTGCTAACATTAGTTGGAATTAAACTCTTGCAGCGAGTAACTGTAGATCTTCATTTATGTCTTTGTTACATCTTTTCTCTTTTTCACTGCTGCATTGTCTTGTACTAAAATAGACCCTCAGTAGTTCATTCTTAATGGAGACCCACCGTCAGTTAATGGCATTAGTAAATTACTGAACAGTGGCCAAATCCCAATGGCCTTATTCCCAGAAATCTCTTAGGTTGACAGGACCTTTGTATGAATAACTCCAGTGAATTTTGGCCCTGGGTGAACACCATAAAAACACCAGCTCACAAAAGACCAATGGAAACAAAGGACCCCCAAACTGACAGTAAATTACAAATCATTAATCGCTTGCAAATTGTGTATTTAAATATCCAGCACTCTAGAGAACTCTGGGATTTAGATGATATGTTGCCTCCCTTGGGGGGCTGCATCTGCACCAGGAATCCAGTACAAGCAAAACCAGTTTAAAAGCCTCCTGCTATGGGCGCTGGCTCCCACCTTCCCTTCTCACAGAGTTTGCATGGCCCGGCTCATTCTAATTCAACTGTATGCATGTCCATCCTCAGAGAAATGATCTGTTGAACATTTTAATAGATTTGAGGAAAAAAGGGAGAAAGGGAGAATGGGGTAGAGAGAGGAGAGAGGGAGGGAGAGAGGAAGGAAGGAAGGAAGGAAGGAAGGAAGGAAGGAAGGAAGGAAGGAAGGAAGGAAGGAAGGAAGGAAGGAAGGAAGGAAGGAAGGAAGGAAGGAAGGAAGGAAGGAAGGAAGGAAGGAAGGAAGGAAGGAAGGAAGGAAGGAAGGAAGGAAGGAAGGAAGGAAGGAAGGAAGGAAGGAAGGAAGGAAGGAAGGAAGGAAGGAAGGAAGGAAGGAAGGAAGGAAGGAAGTTCATTGTCAAAGACATGCCCACACCAACAGATGACTTGGAAAGATGGAGCAGGGCTTCTCCACTGAGAATGTGTGATGGGAGCAAGCAGCCAGGTAGGAACACACCATGCAGGATCCCATGGCACGAAGCACACTGGCAAAGGGCTTAAAAAGGAAAAAACCCTGCAGTTCCCTTGCCACCTGGTGATCAGGGAGCACTTGTGCCCTGCTGAGACTTGTTGAGGACACAGCAGTCACCCAGGATCCTCCAAGGGCTGCATGCTGCTTTCACCTCCATCAAGGTGTTTTGTGAGGCCCACATGTGAGGAATTATATCCCCTTGGTGTAGACACCAGCACTGACAGTCCCAGCTACAGGGAAGGCTGGTGTGTCTTCACAGGATGGGTCAGTCCCCCCTTGCCCATTAGATGGGTTACCTTACCAGGAGGCCCTTGAGAGTGGTCAGGCTGCACAGAGGAAGCTCAGATGAAGAGAAATGCAACAGATGCTGAGGCTACCGGCAGAAAATCAGCCTGTTCAGGGCTGTGCTTAATTTTTTATTTTTAATAGCATGTACTTCTTTTTCTTGTTGCTAATAAACTGGGATTAAGGTTGGTGTCCCTCGAGTGGTTGCAGCTTTTAAGCTTTTAGCTCTGGTGTACAGATTGCCTTGTGCCACAAGCACTGCAGTAAATCCCACACCTCTAACCCTCAGTAACTAATGGGGCACAAAGCCACAGTGCAGAACAACTTGAAGCTCTTTATTTAGATTTCTTCTTGCAATGCCCTTCTGTTCAACTAAAGTGGAGACTCGTGGGGAATTTTTAAAAAAATCTTTATAAAATAAAAGCAAAAGAAAGATACATACTAAGAAGAAAATTTTCAGAACCAATGATAGTCTGACCAGGATGGATAATTCATGTCAGGGAGAAATTTAGCAGCTTTAGTGGAATCAGAGTGTTAAAAGAAAGAGAGACTTGGAAAATTTTTCATCCTAATAGGTGAATAGCCAAATTACTCATAACAACCATATAGATCACAGTAGGCTGCAGAAAAATACAGTATACTTGGATGAAAATTATACTTGTATATACTTCACTGATTGTTTCATAAGATTAAATGGCAGATATTTCGATTTCAACTGAGTTGGTTGTAGTTCTGCCTATTTCTTGGGAAGGAATTTTTTAAGGAAAAATACATAAAATCTCACTGCCCTGGTAATAAGCAAACGTGTAGAAGCAGAGCGTAGCTTGGCAGTGGCTGGCTCCAGCAGCAGGCAGGGCTTTCCAGCACTTGCACCGCTTTCTGCTGTACAACATGCTGTGGTGCATTTCAGGGGTCTCCAGCATGTTCAGAACTGAACCCCAGTGCAAGCATTGTTATCACTTACTAGAAACTGGAACTAGGAAAATCATCAAAATTTGAATTCTTCAGCTCTTAATGTTTTTCACTGCCCAGGGCTCATTTTATAGGTATTGCTTGGCCTTTTCCTGAAAACCATAACTTACACTTTCTAAAAAAGAACAAGTTTTTTGCAATTCCTTAAATAATTTCTAGAGGAATTCTAGATTCCCTCATCTTTCCACTGTGAATCTCTCCCAGACATGGTTTTACTAAACCATAGAATTAGTAATGGCCTGTTCAGGCACCAGCTGGGAGGAGCAGGAAGTGTGTGTGAGCTCTTGCACTGCTGTTCATCAGTCTCCCAGCCGAAAGAGATGCACTGGCCTTGCACACGACACGGTGCAAACAGAAGTGGGATATCTGGAAAGACCAGGACAAGCAAAAAGGAAATGCTTTTTGCATCATGGCAAAGCGTCTCTGTGAACATATTCACTGACTGTCCTCTCTTCTGGGCAGGCATCTCCTGTTTTCACATCTGAACTTGTGCTCTAGTCTTTCACCCGAAACTACACTCAGTGATTAGTGCTGTGTTTATATTTACATCTCTGTGCCATAAGCCCTAAAGGACTATAAAATTACAAGAAATATTTGCCACACCATTGACAGCAGTAACTGAGTGTAGAATTGCCAAATGGGAAATCCAAATTTGCAAACTCAGTATTCTGGGCTGTGTGCCAAGTCTGTCTGGGTGCTGCGGAGGTGACACATTCAGTCTTCTCACAGGGATGCCAATGTGCCAACTGTATCCCTGGCACAGCATCTTCTGACAAACTTATGGAAAAGAGCTGCTACCAAGTCCAGAGGGACATGCAAGCTGCTTTCTGAGCTTCCTTGGCAGCAGCTCCATTTCCAAGTTGTGACTGTACTTTCTCCTATTTACAAGACCAGTTGTTTGTGATATGCTGTGGTCTCTGGTAGGATTTTGAAAAGTGCAAAAATGACAGCAGGATGTTGGTTTCCAAGTATAAACTAGTAAAATCCAGAGTAATTTTATTTCTCTAAGAAAAAAAATAATACAGATACTCATTTGCTGGAGCCCAGATATCATATGTTGCCACCAGTGTGGGAGAATCCAAGTCCATTTGTTAGCTGCCAGATGAAAAACATGATCCTTAGAATATGAAGGTTGTAGAGTTGATCTCTAAAGCTTCCTCTTTTCAAATTGTGCTTCTTACCCATTGTCTCACAGCTAAACTTCTTCTCTGTCTGTCAGTAATTTTTCAAAGCAAAAGAAAAAAATTGAAAAATCCTCCGATCTTCCATGGGGCTGCATGACCTATAACTTGCAAAAATCCATTAGAAGACATCCTTTTAGTAACCAAATTATGTCATTTACAACTGCACAGCTGCCAAGAAGAGCACCATAAATTACAATTCTGTCACTACAAGGGACACTGGAAAGTGTAGGCAGGCTATTGCTATGAAGGAGGAAAACTAGGAGAGTGATAGAATTTAATTTGAATGGGGGGTTTTGCCTATTTACTTCATATAATAGCAAAATTGGTACTTACAGGTTAGTTGTTTTTTGGCTGTATATGAAAAACTTAGTAAGACTATATAAGATTATTTTTAAGGTGTAGCAGAATAAAAACACCAAATTCAAGCCTTTTCATTTTTTTTATCTCCTTTATATATGAAGGAAAAAAGAATGTAAAAGTTGCTTAGCATTTTTAGTTAATTTTTTTCATACCATCTGAAAATTTATCTACTGTTGCAGCTTGAGCAAAGAATGGTGCCTGGGAAACTGGTGAAATAGTGTCATCATGGGGTAAATGGAGCAAAGACTGTCACTCAGATGCTGTGGGTTTACGTGGTTACTCCTTCTCTTTAGCAAGCAGTTAATTATTTGGAGAAAGGTCATCTTGTTAAAATTCTCAAGATACATTTTTTTCCTAAAAATCAAAGAACTAGTAGCATGGATCCCCGAGTACTTTCAACAGGTTTTGCAGGCAGCCTAGAGCTGGCATTTTTACGGAGATTTCTGAGAAGAGAAAATAAAAAACAAACCAGACAAAACCCCAACAATTCTGAGGTGTCTTTACAACTCTTCTCCTAACTTTCAAATCCTGTTATACACATATCATAAAGACATTATAGAAAGAAGTCTAATTTTAAAAACTACGGGCTACTTAAGTATCTGTAAAATTATCTCAGAAATGCATGTTTCCGCTTCGTATTCCCACCAGTCTGCACTGGGACAATGAAGCTAGTGAGCTGAGCAATTGCTACTAGAAAAATCAAATACATAAGAAGAAATGCGGTTAACACAATATTTCACATATGTTAATGCTTACAGTTCCATCAGTGTCAGCTTTATTTTCTATTTGATATACACCAAAGCTGGCACACAATTTTAACTGATGAGGTAATGTCATTTTTAATTTAAGGAGCCTTAAGCCATCCACTTTAACTAGTGATATCATCTTTGCAGCTGTCTCACAGGACTTCATGTAAACATAAGTAATGTGCCCTGGATGGTTTGGAGCAGAGTTGTTAAAAATGACATTGGTCATCATGAAGACATTTTTTTCCTTTGATCTCTTTAAAAATGCCAGACACACTTTATTGTCCTGTCATTTTTAGCTCTTCCTTGTATATTAATATGCTTGGAACATTTCAGTGAGCATAACAGTAGAATATAAAGGTTTAAACAAATTAATGGCAACATTTTAATGTCAGTCGTGGTAAGATAATGAAAAGTAAATGAGATTGTCTGGCTAACGGCAACTTGTTAAATGAAAGGGCAGTGTGGCTGAGACACAGAGACACAGGGGCAGGGAAGAGCCTTTTGCTGCCATCAGAAAGAGTCACAGGACACAACCCAAGCTCCTAAATGCCACCACCTTCTAGGATTCTACAGATTGAGTCTGATCCTCCTTCCTGTATGGGGTCAAGTGAAATCATCTGCTAATAAAACTTAAGAACAGACCTGTGTCTGCACCTTCAGCTTCTGCCTCCCATGACTTTCATTCTCCTTTGTATTCCCTGGGCTGGTTCAGCACCACCAGCCTGCTGGGCTTGTTCTCCTCAGCCTTGAACACCGAATCTGTCAGACCAGACACTACACATTGGCATCTCTGGTGACAGGGCTGAGGAGCCCTATCATGTTGCTCACAGGCAAACTTTTACTACCAATCATTATTTTGTTATTGTGTGCTTTTCCTTAGACAGTCCTTAGGTTTGATGTAAATAATCACAGAGGTTTTAGCCCAGTCTGTCTAGCAATCACGTGCTGGAAAAATATGAATGTTGTAAACGCACACTTCTTGATCCAAATACCTAAGCAAAGGTGATTTGTATTGAAACAATTTTTGTCTGAGAGAAACCAAGTGGTGTGACTGACTCGTGGATTTTGTAATGTGCTCCCAACTATTTGTGCAGATAACAAGGAAAATAACAGATTTTTCTACCACTGATCTGCAACATGGTGGACTTTTGAACAGAATCTAATGTTTAGGGATTTATTTATTATTCAGTGGACATATGTTTGGAGGACAGCATATGGAAATCAAAGTATTGTTCATAAAGAGCTACAGCCAAAAAGACATTTTTGAATTCATAACAGAACTTCACAGTTTGAAAAGAATGCTATGCATTATGTATTGATAACAACACTACACAGACAAAGGAACACAATTTAATAATACAGAATTGTGCTTGTGAGATTTCCTTTTTTTTTTGTTAATTGGTTACTTTAGCTGACATTGTCTGCAAGCATAATGGACACCATTCTTCCTAATAGTTCCATGTTGCCAGATGATGTCTACAGACATAATGTAGTCCATTTTAATTATTTCATTTTGCTTACATCTTTCAGCATAATGCATTTTCCAAGCAAGCTAGCATTTTTCTTGATTATCTATGTTGTGTTATGGTTTCTAAATTAATTAGGTCTCTTCTTTCCTGGAAGTTAAAAGTTTCTTCCTTCCATTTATCTACCAGGTATGATTATGTTGAAGTGATTGATGGAGATAATGCTGAAGGACGCTTATGGGGAAAGTACTGTGGAAAAATTGCTCCCCCTCCTTTAGTGTCTTCAGGACCATATCTTTTTATTAAATTTGTTTCCGACTATGAGACACACGGAGCAGGATTTTCTATCCGTTATGAAGTTTTCAAAAGAGGTGAGAAACAATTCATTGTTGTATAGCTCATAACCTGTGATTTTTACTTGCATCGGAAAGTTCACCATAATTCTTTGGAATGGGGAAAATGCATGAAAATGCTTGAAAGAGAAAATCTTATTACCCTAGTCATTCCAAGGCAGGGTGTGTATTCAGTGGGTGTAAATCTTTATGAATCCGGGGGGTCAGCTGTGTCTGAGGGTTGACTCCTCTGTATGAAATATGGTAGTTTTCGTCAGCTGTTTGTTTCAACCATCTTAAAACCATTAGCTTTATGGCTTTCCTCATTTTTTTAATAATAATTACTGTATGATTTACAATGTTACTGCCTCAACAGAACTGCAACCTTCTGAGTCCCTGACTTATTTTGGTTAGTGTTTTGCTCTGCGCCCCCAGGACATGACTGTGGGCTCAGAAAGGACCAGAGTACACATGGGCAGCAGATGATATTGCTGCTGCTTTCACAAATCATGTTTGGGAGGTAAAGGAGAAAAACAGCTCACACTGTTCACAGGCATGACCTGCTGGATGCTCATGCCAGGAGTTAGTGCCAGTGAGCACAATTATCTTCATGGGGCACAGAGAAAGCCCAGAGAAACAGAGCGTGCAGGGTTAACCAGACATAGAGACACTCCCTCTTTTATGACACTCTTCCCAAGTCAATAGCTATAAGGGCTATAAGGTCTTATTTTTTTGGAATACATCTTCCCTATACTTGTATGGAGATTAATAATTCATATATTCCATTCCTAGAGAATACAGTACCAAAACTCATAATATATAAAAAGACAATAACACTCATTTTATAGAAATAAAAATTGATTTCAACATCAATGTTTAGGATCATATTCACAAAAGCAGCTCAAAACTTCAAATTCCCAATGCACACCACTCCCAGTGAGTGCCCCATTTTCAGAACCAGTCCAAGTCCCTTTAGTGCACCTAAACCAGAGCCAGATTTTCAGCTGTGTTCAGCATGCACTCTTGGTGGCAGCTGTACTGTTAATGAGGAGAAGCACAGTAGTGAAGTCTCTTTTCTATCGCTATTGCTGCTCTGCACAGTGCTAATTGGGGCCACAGACCTCTTGTTCACCATCTTCCCTGTCTGTAAATCCACTCTTGACTCCCAGAAATTCTTTTGCTGACCTTCAGGGTCACATTTTTTGAAAGAATTCAGCATCCAAATGACACCAAGCTTTCCTGAAAAAATATCTCTATTTATTTTCGTGTCCTTAGGAGGCTAAACTCTTGAAAATGTCTTCTGACATTTCTCAGTGCTTATGTATGCAGTACTATCTTTCATAAAATACAAGGCAGAAACACAAGAAGAAGTGAAAGAATGACCTGTGTAACAATCTATTTTAGTAACTGAACACTTTCAAAAAAAGGTTTTATTTATTTCCAGTGTAGTGACAACCCAGAACTCTGACAGGAACATTGTGTTTATTTCCTTGTGTGGTCATTTACATGTCTCAAAGATACACATTTACCATGTTAAGATGGCATTATGAATGTGATTTTACACACATGAAAGTCAGGAAACTCAAAATTATGGCTCCCAGAGCAACTTTAACTCCAGTTCATTCCACATAAACTGTATATTAAGGCAGGACAGCTATCACTATGCACAGTGTTAGAAAATGCCATGTGTACACAAAGGATTCAAGTTATCATTGCTGTGGGAACAGAGCCCTATTTAACTTCTGAATAAATGCATGTACGCTATTCCAGTTTTGCATTTTAATATCTGTGCCAAATAAAGCTGTTCACCCTTTTGCACAGGTGAAGCTCAGCTGCTCACACCAGACAAACATGTTTGGTTTAGCAGATTCACAGCTTATCTCATCATTTCCCAGGTATGGGAAGTATGATCCCAAGCCCAAGGTCCTGCAGTACTGAGCTGAAGGCTGAGCTTCATTCCAGCACACAATATGTTTTTGCCCATTACTCTTTCCTTCTCATTCAGCTCCGTAGCCAGAGAGAACACTGAAGAAGTTGTATTCAGGACTAAAACATGAAACCCATTTTGCCCAACACTTAGCCCACATGAAATGTTCATCATTTTGGCTTGGGCAGACATCCTATTTTAGGATAGATGAGTGACGTATTCACTAGAAAAGGATCTGCACGGTTCACATTCAACATTCCTAACTTTAGTCAACTAAATTTATGGTGTCAACTGAAAGAAAAAAAAGTGTCAACCAAGAAGGCAAATGACTTTTTGGCTCAGTGACACCCACAGATAGAAGATTAACTTATCCCAAATTTAATCTGGTTTTCTTTGCTCTCACTGTTGCCTCCTCTGTCTTTCCTTCAGCTCATATCTCTTCCTATGTTTCATACACATGTACACATGTAGTTTCTCCACCTCAGACATATCTATTTTTGGTGTCTCCACTGGAACGTTTTCTGCCAGTTTTCCATTCACTTTGCCCCATGGAGTTCCTCATAGCCTCAGTATTGATATAATTCCTGCAGCTGCTTCACAGTGTCAATAAAGGGTCAAAATCTGTGGAGGGCATTTTAGTGAGACAGCTCTTCTGAAAACAGTTTCTGCTTCTTGCACCAGATTGAGTCGAACATGTTTAAAATAAAGCAAGCTGGCATGGAGATACCATGTGTGAGTGTAAGGAGCCTGATGATTGCGCACTCTCAGAGCCAGGATCTGGCTGTATTTAATAAAGCAATAATGATCCTGGCTTACGTTTTATATTGCATCTTTTATTGGATTCCAAGAGGAGTACAGAGCACTTTATACTATGAATGGCATAGCAAAGCTATTTTATCCTGGAACAGCAGCTACTGGTGGGAGTGAGGAGCAACAACCAGAATATAACCCTCCCCTACATGACAAGGAGACAAGGGAATGACAGGGAGAGAAGAGGAATATCCAACTAATGTGTAAGGGGGTGATTTAATTATAGGCAAAATGTAATTTCCCAAATTGGAATGGGTCAGGTTACATGGGCATCAATACCCACATCTTCCAAAATATGCCATGAAATGTTCTGAATATTGATGTAATAGTTCAAGAACTTTGTCTCAGTGCCTGTTGAAGGGCAAGAATACCTGAACTGACTAAATTCATTCAGACCTCTCTCTTGAGTGCTGAATTTAGCTGGGAGGTGGCCAGATCTATGGGGGGTAATATGTTTGGCACATCCACAATGAAAACATTTTCTATAGTGAAATAAGAGTATTCATATATGCAATGAGCCAGACTGTTTTCCTTCAATGATCTGTGCTAGGCATTGGAAATCCTCTAAGGCTCCTGACTACGGTCTCTAAGGATGCTGGGCATCCTCATCCACATGGAGACCTCACACACATCATCCTCCAGCACAGACCTGCATGTTGCAATGAAACTGTGCTCTCCATGTCCTTCCTCTCCTGCATGTCTGAAGACCTTCATTTGAGTCACCCTACTCAAAACTCCCCAGGCCAGCTGCTATCCACCAATGCCCCAAGTCCTGTAAATCACTCTTCTAAGTTTGGAGTGTCAAAAGGCAGAGAGGGGTGCCGACCTTGTGGGAAGATGTGTGGGCAGTGCCTGCAGCTGACTTCTGAGCACGCCTGCAGGTGTGGGATCCACAGAGAGGATTCCTGAGGGACCTAAATAAAGGAGAAATGAGATCTGTCAGCAAGAGAGGGATTCCAGTTTGTCCCCTGTATTCACAAAGGCAAATCCAGTGACCTGGCCTTTTATACCCTTACATCTTTCCTGCCACTTTCCTGCTCCACCAAGAGCACTGTTTGGAGCATCCCATTATGCCATGGTGGGAACATTGGGGAAAGCTGGTGTGTCAACATTGACATTAGGTGACTTCTAGCAACACTGCCTGTAATCACACAGTTTATCATGCCCACACTAACAGCAACATTTTACTGGTGCACCTGTGTCAACACCACTCAGAATGAGTCACTCACCCTCAGTACATGTACGAATTACCTTTCACATTTAGTTTGTCAAGGAGGCATAGGTCACATCTGGCAGAGTTACTGAGTCAGTGCTCCAGGAATCTGAAACCACTACTCCCTCTACTGAATTCACTCACCCGCTTTTGTAAAAAAATTCTATTTCACCAATAAAATCCTGTCTGCCATAAGATTTAAAGATTTGAGCTTGAAGGGGCTATAATTATTTCTCTAGGGCTCTGTCGAGATTTCTGCAGCTTACACTTTCATTGTTCCCACATGACTTTGTATTTGTCATAATTTTTTCTAGAGCTGGTACAAGTTTTCATATTGTTCCATACAAATTGAAAATTGAAGATCAGACAGTATATGCGGATTGGGCTTTAAATGACTGACTATCAATAATAGGAACAAGCTGGCTGAATGATTAATGCAGCGATTAAAATGAGGTGTTTCATTGAAAAGCCACCTTTGCTGCTGGAGAGACAATACAACTTAATTTGTTTTCCAGCTAACTGCTTTGCTTAGTAGCACAGTGTTAACCCAGCTGATTTTTCTCCTTCTCCTACAGGACCTGAATGTTCCAGAAACTTTACTTCATCAAGTGGAGTGATAAAGTCCCCTGGATTCCCTGAAAAATATCCCAATAGCCTTGAATGCACTTATATTATCTTTGCACCAAAGATGTCAGAGATTATACTGGAATTTGAAAGCTTTGAGCTAGAACCTGATTCAAATACTCCAGGGGGAGCATTCTGTCGCTATGACCGATTGGAAATCTGGGATGGATTCCCTGATGGTAAGAGAAAAATGGACTGTAATATGCATAACCATTACTATGTAGTGGCCTGCAGAAGGCATATTCTCATTTTTTAAACTGTCATGCTAGAGAGATCCTTGCTTGATTTATGTGAAGTGAGTTGAATTAAAAAGAAATGGAGAAAATGCTCTGTAAATTCTTTCAGCATATCATAGTGTGAATGATTTTTTTTAATGAAATATGTTCAATTTTGAACAGTTGGCTTAGCAAAAACCTCTGTGTTCAGTGGTAATATGTGATGAACCTCCTACACTAAAATTACTTCAATGTGAAGCCTTATAATGAGTCCCCAAATTTTCACAGCTAACACATGAGTATAGTCCAGACATTTCCAACAAATTGCAGAAACTGGACTTCAGGTACTGACCCTCTGACTTGCAGAGGAACTGCGTTACAGACCAGCTGTCAAAGCAGAGAATTTCTTTACCAGAGAAAATGTGGTGTCCATGCAGTTGAAATCATAGTGACTAAACAATTACCCAGGTCAGTAAACAGTCACTGAGTTATTCATTCAGGTGGCTTCGGTGATGGGGCACTGCAGGGTTCCTCCATTATAGTGCTCTCTCTTCCAGCAGTTTAAGCAAATCCAAAGGTTTTATCTTAATTTGTTAATTTATAATCTCTGATTAGATGGGCACATGTGTCAGGGTGGGTGTGTTGGGTACCCTTCTGGAACGTCTCTGCCATCTCAGTAATTTTCCACTTAGTTGTTGACCACACTTGACCTTGTGTGTATTCACTAAGTGCATAGCTAGATATTAGCTAACCCTATGGAGCCAGAGAGCCCTCATTTCACCCTCCGTACAACCCCATATCTCTTTTTTATACTGAGTCTGACAAATAAAATAGTTGCATGATTTCTCTATGTTTTTCATATACAGCACTGGGTCTGCAAGATTCAAGTGTCCCCTGGGCAGGGCAGCCATGTACCAGTTCTCCAAGGACCTAGAGCCAAAGGCTGCAGCTGCAGCCTGGAAGGGATTGTTCGTGCCGAATGCCCAGCCTTTAGGGTGCCCAAATGCCTACATGAGCTGTGGAAACAGCTATGTAAAGTTGATTATTTGGAATGCCTTTTTCACTGTTTCTATGTATGACACAAGCTGATAAAGAGAAGCATCTTGAAGCTGTCCTTTTTCTTCTTAATTTTTAATTTGTAGCAAAATTCAGTGACTGAAGATTTATGTTGTTTGTGTTGGGCACTAATTACAACTATTTCAGTTTTCCGCTCATGTGATAACCCATATTAATAGATTTTTTTTGTTTGTTTTATGAACAGCAGTGGCAGTTTCTGTAAACTGCTAATCCTACATTAATATTTGATTTAAATGAACATATATAACTTAAGGAATCTATTTTAATAGCACACTTAAACTTGCCTGTTTTTCTAGCTAAATCCCTGATATAATTTTGCTTAAAGCTTTCATTGATGCTGCAGGAAATATATGTCTTTTAACATATAGTTGCTCTTTTTTTGTTTTTATTTTATGCTTAATGGGTTTATCATAGCTCTTTTCAATCCACTTCAGTAAAGAGTGAAGAAAGACCCATAACAGTAGCTAAAAGACTATTTAGTGTTTAATGCCTCAGTTAAGAAAGGCATAATGCCTCAGTTAGGAAAACAATATTTTAACAGTACAATAATGATGTCTGGAACATTTAATAATAGGTTTATTTGTATATAGGCCAAATCTGTCCTGTAGAGCTTGCATTTAAACTGATATTTGAAAAGATGTTCCAATAAATCAATTTATGTGTAATATAACCAAAAATAAATGCATTATTGTCAGTGTAGACAGTTTCAAAGCAGTAATTTCCTGGTTCAAGAAAGTGGCTGAGCCATACTGAAGACCAATTATCAACAGGCATTATCAGCCTTTCACAAACTGTCTCACAAACTGACTACACCCAAAATGATCCTGACATCCACTAAGGGTACTTGCATTCTACTTGTAAATATTCAACAGAATCTGTAGGCTGGAAAAAATGTTTCCTTAGATGCAAACTGTTGGAGGTTGCAGCAGTTGTAGGGAAATGTTTGCTGCATCATTTCACTGTAGTATGATCCTCAGCCAGCAGTCAGTCTCTCTTGTTTAACTTAACACTGCAAAGAAAGAGGGAATGTGATTGCTTCTCTATAAATGCATCACAGGACGAATCCCTGGGAGGGAGAACTATTTCAACTGAGGAGCAAAGCTGGCACAGGAAACCACTGGTACAATCTGGCCATGAACTGAAGATAGGGAGTATCTGGATACTGGAGAATATATATAGAGGGGGTATCTGGGGGAAAAAAATCTAGTTTGCATCCACATGAAGTAGTAAATTTCTACACAGTTGTAAATTAGATGGTATGGTTCTTTTTAATGAAGGGAGGAGACTCACCCAGGGTGAGTTTTTGAGACATTTGTCCATTTCCCCTTAGTCTGTGAAAAAATATTCTACACTATTAACTGAAACAGGGACATGGTTGTGTGCACTTCTAATTTGCTGGCATACTCCCTTGCACAATTTTAGCACACACCAATTTGCACTTTCCCAACAATTTCCTAAGCGTGTTTGGAAGACAGTGAAAGCTAGGGATCATTCTCAACAGGCATGTTGGACACAGCCAGCCAGTTTCAGAGGGAAGAGCCCCATAGGGGTGCCATACTGTTGGTCTGGTCCCAGGCTACTGGCTGCAGGTCAGTGTCTCTAGGGTGTCTCCTGGCCTGCTCTGTTTAGTGATATTTCCATAGAAAAGGAAGTTATTTTGCTTGTAATGCATTGCTGCTCACATGCCCACTTGTGTTAAAGCTACTGTTGTGCTGCACTGATAGAAATATGAGAGAAGGATTTTTTAAATATGTGGGAAAAATGTCTATCCTTCAGTTCACATCCTGTGCTCCACAGCAACACAGCTGTGGTTTCCTGGGATGATGGCAGTATCTTAATAGGAGAGAGGGAACAGTTTTTGGAAAAGAGTTGTGGTCTCAACCAGAGCAGATTTAGATGGACAGCCCCCTAACATGCATCCCTAGAAAGCAGGCATCAGTGTTTGAGCCAGGCACAGTCAGTCCCTCTGTTCTCAGCAGGGAACAGCATCCCACGCAGACCTGTCTCAGCATCTACTTTGGGGCACAGTTAATGGACCTCTGGAGTTTCTTGTCTCATTGTCTGTACTGGGAGCTATGAATCCCTAAGTCAGATGTAAACTTTAGATGCCTAAGTTAGAGCAGATGAAACCCAGCATAAGTGGAAAATGTTTTCACTTTAGAGTTTGATCAGCTACAGTCGCTAGAGATCAGCAGGAAATAAATTTGCTGGTTTATACATTTGTGATTTTTTTTTTTTCCTTCCTTCCCCCCAAAAAAGCAAAAAGTAAAGAAGAGAAATGTTCTTTTAAACAAATTTTCACAATGATGTTTAAAAGGATATGTCAAAGTCAGTAAGCTTCCATTTACATTTTACTTCTATGTAATTTCCATTTCACTGATGGAAAACAATTTTCTGTTAGAGAATTTGACAGCAACTGTAACAGTCATTCAAAAAGACTTTAATCCTGAAATGCTCTGTCACAATCATGGAGTCCTCAGCCTACCTGGTTGTCCTTTTAGTGGATTGAAGCTGGCAAGTGCTGAGTATTTGAGACTTGATTTTACAAAATACGTGCTTATCTTTGAAGCACGTGAACAGTTAGATTGACTTCAAAAGGAATTCACCAAGGACACTTATGGGACTGAAGTTAAACAGTGGTATAAGTGTTTGGCTGTTTCAAGAGGGGAATGGTAGGCATTCAGGAATGCCTCAAACCTGGTATTTTGTTTCATGAAAACAACCCTGTTGAAGAATATTTAAGAACTACAGGTGCATGTTGCAAATATTGTACAGAAAAGGGACCATGGTCTCAAAGAGATAACACGTGGATTTAGAGCAGGAGAGTGAGTAGGTCTCAGAATAGAAATATATGATTTTGCATGAATAAACTAGACACCAAAAATATCTTTGCCCAAGGCACAGATACGTCTCAGCCAGCCTCTGCTGAGAACACTCCATTGATGACTTAGAAGAAAAATAGCTCACTCAAAATGAGGAGTAGCTTTAGTGATGAATTGCACATATTCATCATGCAGGTCTCTTTAAAGCTCTATAGGCTGTCTACTAGGGCTCAAATGTAATTTAAAGAAGTTTACATATGGTTTGAGAACCACAGCCGAAGTATTGCTGCTTCAGTCAATACCACAAGAGCTTCCACTGAATTACAGAGCAAAGCAGAATGCTTCACTGCAGTCATTAACATCAGTGCAAATGAAGGCTGCTATTAATCTAAGTGTGTTTCCCCTGTTGTGGTTGCTTTCTACACTCTTGTGAGAAGCTATTAAGATATAAGAGTGTACACAAGCTCAGTGTAGCTGACTACTGGATTGTGAGGATGGAATTAATTTTTCAGTTGTTTCCTCTTTAGCATCCTAAATTGTGTGAAAATATTTTGTCAATAAAAATCATAGTGCTGTGAAAATATTGTCCACAACATACCTGCATACTTATAAAAAACAGCTTTAAAATTAAATACATGGCTAGTTAATATAACATTTGCTGTAATATTTTAGAAATCTGATATACCTTTTTTTTCCTTGCTTATGGGTTTTTTTTTAACCCTAATTCAAAAGCTAACATTTCAACTAGATGGGCAAATGTGTATTTCAGTAAGTCTCAAAATTCCTTGTATGAATATTCTTTGTCCAGAAGGGCAAACAATAGTAAAGAAAAGAAGAATCAGTAAGGATAAGGTTTCTGTTTAGTCTTGAACAACCAGCCACATTGTGTATATTCTGCACTCAGATCTGGAAACCTTCAAAAATATTTATTAAGAATAATCAAGGATTTATTTAAACTATAGAATTAGATTCTGCATTTTGGGAAATGCATGCAAAATAGGCTTCTTAGTTGTCTGTCCATCTTTTAACCAGAGAGTTAGTCAGTTTTCCAGTGTATAATACTATACCAGTGGAAAGAGGAGCCAAGGTCTCAGAAATTGCTACAGCATGGGCAGTCAGATGAGGTAGCTGGCTCACTGAAATGCCTTCGTTCTGCAGGTAGTGTAGAAGCATCCTCGAGTGAGGACATATCCAAGTAACTCACGTTTGGAATAGCCCTTCCTGGGGGATGCTGATGCAGCAATGTGATGGTTCACAGTTAGAGGCTGCAAAGAGCTTTCTAGGCCTAATGACTTTTCAGCACCTTCTGCCCTAAAATTCCCATTTGGAACTCTACGCAGTCTGTTATGAAATCCCATCTCATTTCCTAAGGAATTTTGAGGAAAATGGTAGAAAAAAACCAGTGACATAGTCTGCCTAAAGAGACAGCAGTATCACCCCCTGGATGACTGCTCAGATGGGTTTCCTGCACAGCATATATTTGACGTAGTGACACATGAAATATTTGATAATTTATTGTCATTCAAAAGTTTTCAAGACTTAAATGTTAAAAAATAGAAGAGGGGGAACTTTGTGTTAGCTATTTATAGAAGAAGGAGAATCTCTATTTCATCCAGTTGTGCTCAGATCTATATCATATTAGCTCAGCAGGCTACGGTTTGCATGTTGTGCAAAAAAAATTCAATACCTCTTTGTGTCATATTCTGCACATTTTTGGCTCTTGCATCTACATAGCTAGAAAAGGGAATAGTGCTGTGATAGCAGGGCCAATCTGTTAAAGACTCAAATGCATAATCACTAAATATGTCTTAAAAATTATAAACCAGTGAGTCATGGGGAATCTTAAAGCCTGTCTGCTTTAAACAAAGTTCTCTTCTGTTTGTCATCTCGAAGAGGCTTCCCTACAGGAAATGGGAGGAGGGAAGCTCAGAGTACCATAACATGGTAGCCTTATCCTCCTTATTTTCTTGCAATTCAGAGCACCATCAGCAGCTATAATCTTGAAAGCCATTCTGGGAAAGAGCAGGATCAGAGCTGTTTGCACACAGAAAATGCAAAAGAAAGCAAAAACAAATACAAAACCAAGAACCTACAGCAATTGGAATGTGGGGGCATTATTTTGTGTTTTTAAAAATCCGTTAGTGCTATCAGTCTAAACAAATTCCTCTCTCCAAAAAATAAAACCGTGAAGCTTTAATGCTTTCTAGGATAAGGAGGAATACAACTCATATCCTCTATAGGATGTTTCATTCTATCAATGCTGCATTGAACAACCTTAGCGCAAAAAGTCTGAGTTGGCAGGTATTTTAAATGCCATGGGATTGCCAAGGCAACTGAAGACTAACTGTGGCCAGAATGGATAGAAAAGCACATGCTGGCAGCAAGAGCTATAGCATCAGATCTCCCTCTTTCTGGCAACTCTAGGGCCTTACAGAAATGTGTAGCTTACATAATAAAGTTGTTCCAAGCTGGAACTGTTTTACTTGTTGTAAAATGCCAATAAATGACTAGAAAATTATGTTAGCTGTAGATTTTCTTTGAACTGTGAATAATTAGGATATCTAAACATTTTATATTTTAAACTGAAAGTGTAATGGACTTCCTAGAGAAATGACAAGGTGTTAATTTAAGCCTGGAAAGCCAGTGGTGTAAGCATTAGAATGATGCCTCATGATTATTTTCCTGATTGACTCCATGGGTGGGTTTTAGCATTATCTTTTCTTATTGTTTGTAAGCACAGATGTACCACCATTCCACAGCCTAGGGACATATCTGTAGGGAATGCTCAAGTGCTAGAAGGCCACATATGTTGGTTGTGAATTGAGTAGCTTAATTAAGGAAAAAGATTATCTCATTGCACAGGAAATGCTGAAAAATATCAGAATCAGGTTTATACAGTATTAACATTAATAGAGATCATGTATCTGGGTATGTGTGCATATTCTGTGGCATGGAGATATACTTAAGAAATCCTTGCTCTTTTGAAAGGATTAAGATTTAACTCCTAAATTCTTTTGCAATATTCTTTAATAATGACCATAGGGGCAAAAGAACTATGACGGTCTGCAAGCCTAAATAAAGGGGGATGAAGAGTCATTTGGTCATAGTCTCAATATAAGTCAAAAATGCTTTTCAGAGTTTGAGATGAAATTAACAGATCATTGCAGTATAGAGCATAAAACCTGGAAGGCACTGTTTGAAGTCCTCACAGCATCTTGTGTACTGGGCTGGCAAAATCAGACCATTCAGTTGCTCTTGTCATAAATTGGTGCTTCAATCACACTTTGGAAAATACTTGTGGCACTGTATGTGTAATTTTGTGCATCGCTGCCCTCTCTGCACACTTTGAAGGACACTCTTTGAAATCCTGGTTCTTTACATTTTCAGAGGTTCATGGAGTGCTATCTGGAGCATTTTAGAAGCACGATTGCTAGGATAGGACAAACAATTTGTTGTTTATCACTAAGTTATTGATGGCATTGTTATTTTGAACTGTTACAGAGGTTCACCATTTCCTGCTGAGGGACTGTCTTTGGGAGGATATTGTAGTGGCATCTATTGTTAGAGCACTGGTAGTTTACTATTGTATCCTGTCTCTTTGCAGTTGGCCCACACATCGGGCGTTATTGTGGGCAAAACAACCCAGGACGTGTCCGGTCTTCAACTGGGATTCTTTCAATGGTATTTTACACTGACAGTGCGATAGCAAAAGAGGGCTTCTCAGCAAACTACAGTGTGTCACAGAGCAGTGTCTCAGAAGGTCAGTATTTATCTATCCCGCAGAGCTTCTTGGAAAATACTCTCTGTTATGTTGTCTTGCACACCAGGTGTTGCTTGAAGCTTCAAAGAAACCTTAAATAAATAAGATGGTGAAGAAGGATTGGTTCTGTTTTTCTTTTTTTCTATTTTTTTTTAAAGAACAGTTGCCCTTTGAAAAGCAGTGCAAGAAGCAGAATTCTCCTTACAGTTTTATTCCACTGTGTTGCCAGGAAGTTGGGATAATTATTGTGAAAAACTATGCTGACCAAGGAAATACAGGAATGCAGAGCAATTGAACACTTGCATTAAAACAATGAAACATGAACAATGAATGCACTATCCAAAGCCTTCTTTTATTACATGGTATAAGCTCTGATGATCGATTTCTTGAATAAAAGGAACCACTTAATATATGTGCTCTTGTTAAACCATTGCATAAGCTATCTAAGCTTTGTTCTCTGTCTCGTATTTTTTTCTCAGTTGACTCATTTTCATGCTTACCCTTTGGACAGAGAATGAAACGAAGTGAGGGAGACAGGAAAATAACAGGCTATGTTTTACCATGTCCTTGCAGATTTCATTGCTTTCCTCAGTGATAAAACACACACTTTAAATCAAACTCCCTCCTTTCTGTGTCTTACTGAGTTTCGAGCAGATTCACGCAGATTTGATGTACTTGTTTAATCAAAGAAGGGACAAAAGAAAAATGAGTGAATTGAAAATTTAACTGGAACTCCCCATCTCTCCTCCACTCCCTGCCTTTTTGACAGCTTTTCCATAGCCAGGAAAAGGGAATGGGGGACACACAGCCTCTGTGGATGGGAGGCATTGTACCTTCGGCTAGTTTGGTTTCTCCTTATGTAGGTGCTGCTCCTATCCCTTCATAATTAGCACAGGCAACTTGTGTCCCCATGTCCACCTCCTCCACAGTCACCCTCCCTAGGCTGTAGGTGCACCATCATCACATCTAAGTCAGAATTAATAATATCTGCTATGCTGAGATGCCTTCAGCTCTCAAACACAGGACAACAGAAGTTAGTGTGTATGAAGACCTTTTTGTATGATAAGAGGAAGCATTTTATATGCTGCAGACTTAGACTGAGAAGCAAATTCTCTCGTTTAACTTCAGCCACCCTTGCTCTTTGTGTTGTCTGGTCACCTCCAGAGGACAGCCCAATCTATTTATCTCAGATATGTGAGATGTCCCCAGGAGGTACTTGTCCCTCTCAGTAGACTACAGGGAAAGCCAACATGTCTAGATCAAGCCAGACAATTTTTAGGTATTTTGATATTACTCCCACCTATCATGTTTTGCATTCTTTGTAGTGACTTATGGCTTTCCTTCAGATTTCAAGCAGAAGTTCCTTTCCTTTGAGTCTTACCCTAATGTAGTTCAGCTTCAGTACTTCACCATGTACCTAACACATTGAAGCAGCACAGAACTGGGGGAGAAGGTCCTATTCCACAGGAAATGCAGTTGGTATGGTTCGGTTATGTGTAGCCCCAACTACGACTCCTATAAAATACCCTGATAACATTTCTGAATGTAAATTTTTTTGATCCCTATCAAAGATTTTTTACTTTAGCTTTCATTGAAAAACCAAAACTTTTTTAAAGCTCATTTTTCCAATTCCTGGATGTTGAAGCCTTCAGCTCAGCACCCACCCCTCTGTTAGGGAAGCATCAGCTCCAGAGTAGGTGCAATAAAAAGGAGCATACATCCAGCATATATCCAACTCCATTTCACACAATTATTTTAGCTTAAATTCTAATGAAGGAATGAATTATATTTCTATCGTGTGAAGTCCTTGAACAGAAGCATAGGCACATGAATTTTTTTCTCCTGCCCTTGTGCTGGGGTTAGTAAACTTCTGACATGAAGCCCCAGGAGCACCTGGGTGTGAGGATGTATCTGAAGCTATTGCCTTCTCTTGCCTTAGTGAGGGTTGGAGCCTTTATTTTTGAAGACTGAGAGAAGAATTGAGTCAATCTGCCCTATCAACCTTTGAACTCACTATAGTGATTAGGAAGTCAATTGATTCTAAATTATCTAGGTAATTTTTGTGTCAACAAAAAGAGATTGAATGGAGATGATCAACTCATTTACAATACACCATGTTACAGAAGAGCTGGTAATTTCCTTAGGTCAATAATCTTCTGGCCTGAATTCAAATTTTGTTGATCTATTTCATTCCAGTGTCCAGAATCCAAGAGAATGGCTGAAATTTTAATAATCATTTCTAAGCATTTCATTTTTTTTGTACTGAAGTAAATAGTTTTAAAATCAAATTATTTCATAAAGTCTTCTAATTTGTCTTTTCTGGGTTGTGCATAATTTTGGGGTGAATATACATTGTTCTATATTATGAATCCACAGGAGTGTCTGTGCTAGCCTAGGATAGGCACTTCTATTGTCCTATACTGAAATGGCTACAATATTGCACTAAAAATATTTGTATAGCATTATTATTGCAGGAATTGCCATGGCAACTCGAATGACGGTATTAAGAATGACACCATAAGCCCAACACTACCTCACTTAAAGTTGCTAAAATATTCAAAGTCACATAAAAATAAATTCTTTAGATATTCATATTCAAAGCAGGGAAATGTTCTTACTATTCAAAGTCTAAATCAAAAAGCTGACCATAATAATGATGGTAATTTATTTTTCTTCAGATTTCCAGTGCATGGAACCACTAGGTATGGAGTCAGGAGAAATTCACTCTGATCAAATCACTGTCTCCTCCCAGTACAGCGCTATCTGGTCTTCAGAAAGGTCCCGGCTAAATTACCCTGAGAATGGATGGACCCCAGGGGAAGATTCTATCAGAGAATGGATACAGGTAAAAAGATAACATTTTAAAGATGTTATTAATAATACTCTGTGGAGTTTATTGAACGTGGAGAATGCAAAAGAAAGAAAAAAAATAACACAGTAAAGTACCTCTACATAATTTAAGAATCATTGCAAGTGAATAGCTCATATTCCCTATTAGACAGACAAAAAAAGACTTACTCCCAAAGGTATAGGAAAAGAAAAGGTCAGGAAGATTAATTCTTCTCCTTCCCACATCTATTGTTTTTGCAGTCTTCTGAGCACAAATAACAGAGATTTTGGTTTAGTGGAAAAGTCAATATTAGTTTAACATGTACTTAAAGTGGTATGTCCCAGTAAACTGAGCATGTGCTATGTCTCTAGCTGATTACAGTTAAGCATTAATACAATGTGGTGCTTTCATGCACTCAGATTTCACCTCAGAAGACCTATGTCCCTCCCAGAATGTGTTACTCACAGAATGAGTTCAGTGGTCTCTGGTGGCTATTCTTCCACATCCTTAAACACAACATTCATTAGCAAGATGGGCTGCCTTGGCTTTGCTCTGTTAATGCAGGAGAAATCCTACAAACATTTGTTGCCATGAAGAGTTGAGTTCAGTCAGTCTCTTTGGGCTTGTTGTTTGTTATATATTATCAGGTCTGTAGCTGAATGGTGCATAACTCCTGAACAAGCTAAGATTATTCATATCAATTACTGGATACAAAAAAACTATCCTAGCAGGCAAGTATTAATATCATTATATGAAAAAAACACTGATTTGCTTCAGTTGTAGGTTGACTTACACTACTTAGCTGAAACTTAGATTCTATTTCTGTTGGCAAAAGCTAGGAGAAATGCTTAAGCATATTCTATCTATACTACTAATATTGAAAACTTGTTCAGAGATTTGAAACATTCCTCCTACTTCTGTTATTTTCTATAGGAAATTACTAACTGACATATAAAAACAATGCCTTATTAGCCTTTCATACAAATGTTCACACTGGTGTTTCCTGTGAGGTTTGATGTCTGCAAGAAAGCTCAAAAACATGTTGAGTAGCAGTTAGTAAAGGGAAGAAAGAGGGGGAAATCTTTCATTTCTGATCCCTGGCACACAACGGGACTCTCAGGTGTCCTGCTTAGGGGCCCCTCTGCATCCTGAGCTCTTGGCAACGTGGTAATTGCGTACAATGGACCTAATCAGACTTCAGAGTGGCAAAAAAAAAATCTGTTGATCCTTTTTCTTTACTTAGGAACATTAAAATCTCCTCAACCTTATCTAAGTGCAAGGTTTGTTATTAACCATTGCCACTTGCAATCCATGAAACACACATGGAAAAAGGATGGAATGCACCAGAATCAAATTCCATGTGTTTCATCTGGTCAGAGGGCAGCCACTTTTGCTTTGTTTCCTTCTTTTCTGCTGTCACTTGCACATTTATGACCAGATAATCAAAACAAGAGAGTTAGTCAAATCTCATTCATGTGTTCTGGGTGCTTATTAACTTTATTAAGTTATGATAACTACGTACCCATATATTACCTATATATATATCTTAATCCTTTCATTTAGAACTAGATCTTTCTGAGAAAAAGTTTCAAAGGACTTCTTTTTACCATAAACTTCTTTAATAACAGACACATAACAGAATTCAAGCTACTCCAGGTTTTATACTTAAAACAGCTCAGGGTACCTCAGGCCCCCTGCACATGAATTTATCAACCTCCTTTGCCTCCTGCCATAAACCAGGGCACTCAGGGGCTGAAACAACCACTGAGCATAATTTTTAGCAGCTTTTATCTGCCTCCAGCTACCACATCAGCCCAGAAGCTGGTGGTTATTTGCATGCTTCGCTGCTCATGCCACAGCTCTCATCTGCTTCACCCACCTCCTGGTCTGGAATAAACCATTTCCCTGAGCAGTCTAGCCCTTGGGCACCTCCTTTGCTGCCCAGGGCCCGTGGGGAGAGACCAGTATCCCCAAGGCAGACTTCATCACAGAGCAATCAGGCTGTAGCTATGTCTTGTTGGCAGGACTAAGCCTACAAAGTCTTGCTTGAAGATTCATTACATTGAGTAGAGATGCTTTACACAGCTGCTACGTAGTTTCTATCACTCAACGTATGCAGCAGAAGGAACTGAGCTAGTTCAGAGATTGAGTATATCATCCCCTTTCACAAGGTACATTTTAACTCATCCTTGGCTCTGACAATTTTATGCTTATTTTATTGTGTTTTAATTCTATACTGATGTTGATAATTCAAACTTCCAACTGTGTTCTAAATGCTTTCCTGTTAATCGACAATCTTGAGATGGGTGCTAAGGGCTTCAGACCATCAGAAACCCCAGTAAGAGGGTCCTTGTGCATATGAATCTCCATCTTCTATGAAGTCTTGATGCCACTGGCAGTAAGTGCATGTTGTGAATTTGTGTCTGGATAAAATATTGAAGTTCCATGTTTCCTCTGTACAAATAACCCTGGGAACAGATGTTCATCTCCATAAGAGCTTACAGACAAACAACCAAGGACACATAACTGATAAAATACTCTGAAATTACCCATAGAAAAAAATTGTAATATTTTATAAAAAGGAGGAAGGCACTTGTATGTGAAGGACTGAGGTCACTTTGTTCTGCTTTGTTGTGCATGCTATTGTAAACTAGTCATTTATGTGAAGTATTTGCTTTTGTGCAGTGCAGCATAAATGGATTTTTGCTGCACAGTGCAAGGACTCTAGAAGATATTCAACAGCAAGAAACAAAGCTGTAGGATACAGCAATGCTGAACTTAGAACTTTCAAAGTGAAAATTTCTGCCGATATGCCATTGTGTGAGAGACAGAACTTTTGTGTATATCAGTTAATCATTAATTTTTTCATAATTGCAGGTTTCCATACCTGCACAAACACTGCAGCTGGTTAAATAATGATGTCTGCCTTTGAGCTGCTAATGTACATATGCAACTAAGGCATATGTATGAGCCCTGTACAGTCATACACGGGCAGAACAGCTTGAAAATTCAGCTCCAAATACTAATTTCCTCAGTGTGTCAGGGGTTTTTTGTATGGGGGAAATATTACAGTTCTCCTTTCCCTTCCTTTTACCAGTCCCTCCAAGGTTAATGTTTTTGTTAAGACAAAAGAAACAGAAAACCTCATTGAGTATCAGCCAAAGGAAATAGGTATCTATAGAGGACGTCTAGAGGGCTTGAGATATTATTGTCCCCTTTGAGCTGTTGAAGTCTTTTGGACCATTTCAACAAAATAATTAGGAAAATAGTGTTGGCTTGTTATTAGTAATGGATTTGCATGAGTTCCATCTGTAGACCTGAAACCCATTCTTTCGTGGAAAAACTGGACTGCTCCTTTGTGGCTGACAGGTATGAGCTCCTGAGTCCATCTGAGTGACACCTGCTTACCAGGCTCTGTTAAGTGAAAGTTGCCTTTCTCTTCCTTTCCTTAGTTGTTTAAAAATAAATGTCAAAGCTTAGATTCAAAATAACCATAGTACAGTCACACTGTAAGTCTGCACAGTACTTTCTCCATTTTATTTTTACTCTCAAACACAGAAAATTGCTCAACTAACCTGAGATTTGGCGTGATTCCTTAATCAGAAACAGAGTCACTCTAGATTGAATTTCTTCTTTAAAAACACAATAATAAGTCTGTGAATTTTCCAATACGAATGGAATAAGGATATGCATGAGGGAACAAGGGCTGCCAAAAATATGCATGAAGGTAGTTTATTGTTATATGGGATGTTATTAGCATCTCAACCTTAAGCTCAGCCTACTTGTTTATTGCACTTATGTTTCACACACTTGACTGCCCTTCAGTTTGAAAGAGCGTTATTTAAAATAAAAAATAAAACCAGCCCTTTAATTTAATCAATAGCAGGGAACTGCCATTGCAATGTAAGTCATTGTCTCTCATTAATGTATCCTTTCACAGGAAAAATAGTATAGTGTTTCCATTTCTGTAATCTGAACAACAAACATGTTAATAGGTATCAATTACCAGCCAGTTTCAGTACTTAGAACCAGTAAGAAGGCCCATGCAAGGGTTTCACATCTGGTTTTGGTGAAATTGTTCCTGTCTGTGGTATTTAAAATTTAAAGAACTTCTGTTATTGTGCAATTGGGAATCCTAGGGGAGTACAATGTTAATGAAATCCATAATGTGCAAGGATTTTATGATTGCATTTTCAAGGCATTCCTTCAAACGAGACAACTGATGCCTGCCATGGCAGCAGTAATTGTGTTTTTACAGAGTAGATTTAATGTTCGCATTTAAGAAAGCAGTTACGTTTACACTCATCTGAAAAAATAACATGCAAAATCTTTATGCTTAGGGAACTTTTTGCATCTTATTTCTCAGTCCTTTGAGAAGGAGCCACGGGCCACTGTGCACGGCAAGACCTTGTGCCTCAGGGATGCCCCGATGAGTTGTGTCCCGCAGCCCCAGGGCAGGGCAGGAGCAGGGGGAGCTCCAGAGGAGCACCCACAGGGAGAGGTGTCATCAGCTAAAGACACTTGAAGCCCACGTGTGTGGTTTTGAGGGGAAGCTGATTGCTTATTACCAGGGTCACTGGGACCCTCTGCTGCCATCAATCCTCATCATGGGCTAGGTTTTCAAAGGCACATGGAGCAACACCTTCTGGGTACTTTTACTGCAGGATCTGTATGTTTTCTATCAAAATGTTTCTTCTAACACAAATCTTTCCACTCCCACCAAGCTGGATGGCAGTTTCTGGGTGGCACATTTTTTCTCTCATCCTGTAACAGCGAGTGAGACCTCCAGCTTGCCCAGAGACCAAAGTGTGTTTGTTAATAACACAAGATGTTCAGTTCTTATTATATGTGAGGTAGGACAAAACCATAAATCCAGCTTTAAGAATCCTAGTATCAGATCAAAACTTCGCAGCCATAAACCAAAAAGCACTACTCTGGTATAAATACACTCTGCCAGTTCAAATTTGTTCAAAAAGGTTAACAGGGGGTTAACATAAGTAGACATTATGCTCTGGATTGAGCATTATCTGTCATTCTGCAGCTGTCATAGGGCCATACACATATTCTGGTTAATATGACACAAATGGCTGATCCAGCCCCAATTTATACTGCTGGGTTTTTCAGCAGGACACAGACCTGATAGCATGTGTAACCCTCCAGGCTCAAGGGTTGGCGCAGGGAGCACAGGCTTGGCCTGCTCCCTCTGGCCTCTGCCTGCCAGTCTCCATCTCATTGCCTGCCCATCCCTTTGGCACCTACAGCCCCTGCAGTAATTCAAGACCTCTAGACCAGTCAGCCCTAGGAATGTCAGCTGATCTGGTGCAAAATTCTCCCTCTGCATCTTGCAGCATTCAGGAGTCTGGAGAAAGGCCAGAGAGGTAACAATAGGTCTCCTCAAAAAACAACCTGGGAGATCCCCCTCGACTTCACTGATTGAAATATCAGTTGTTTATTTAACACTAACTCTGCTGTGCAAGGAAAATATACTCCCATTGATTTAAAGCATTTCTCTCTATACACTACTTCACCAGAATTGAGAGGGAACTCTGAGATGGAATTTGCCTTCCACATTTGTCTTCATTCCTTTACTTTTTAAACTACATTCTTCATTATTTGCTCCTTTGTAAGCAAAACCCAGGAGCGTACATCACTGATGTGAACTGGTATATAGATTAATACTGATTTATTCACATATCACTTCTGAAAATAATTGCAGTTCATCATTTGGTGTCTTGACCTTTCATCTGTGTCATAGATGATTTCCTTATCAGGTATTCACTTAAAAACATAGTCAGTATTTATATCTGCTGCTGCACAGAACATTTGTTTCATTAACAGGTTTGTTCTTACATCAGGCAGCTCTTTAGGCTGACTTTACCCAGCAAGCTTATCTGAATATTTCACATGAAAACTCAAGGAAGTGCTAGTCAACAATGACTGTTATTTTTATTATTATTTCTGTTTCTTTTGGAGTTTGATACAGAAGTGAAGTACAGCATATTACTGCATAGAATAACATGAAAACTGGGAAAATCTCAGCCTCCCAGTTCTCCTGGCCTTTGAAGGACTGCCTGAGAGCTGGAGTTCAAGGCTTTGTGGTGGGGCTTGCCCATCATTAGGGAGCACACTAACATGAAAGCACAAAAACTGTCCGTCCTTTGTCTTCTCTAGCACTTTAGATTACAAGTCATGTGTTTGGTTCATGTCATTTTACAGTTCATAGCTGCACTCCAGAAATCACAAAAAGCAGAGTTAGCTTTGTGTGGAAAAGTGTTACAGTTACCTTAGCGGTCTTAACATGCTTTGCACATGGGCAAAGAATGACAAAAGAATATTCCTTTCTGGAAATCACAGCCAGCACAGACTGTGACACAGCGCAGAACCGGGGTTAATTGACCCAGCAGGATACATTCATACCTTTATTTACTGTGACATGGGAATAAATGGTAGAGTTTCACAAAGGCAAGTACTGAAATTAGACTAGAGGGAGAGGGAGAAATAAAAAGGCCCTACAAAGTATGAAGGTTTTTTGATTATTCAAAGTGCTTTAAGAGCTATTTTAGTACCAGAAAGTTCCCAGCCATAGATTTATCACTCTGGGGAGGCTGAAGAGATGCTCAGAGAACTGTGCAAAACCATTGGCAGCCTTATTGCTCCAGAAGTGCAGGTGCAAAATGCAGTTTAGAAGAAAATCCTCTCTACCTCCCTCTGACATGTTTCAGCATCAGCCCTAATACAGAGGGGAGTCCTGTGTGGCTTCAAGCAATCCTGTGTGCAGCATATGGAGGAGCAGCAGAAGCAGAGCCCCTCTGAGCCTCCACTACCAGCCTAATCATTATAATAGTTTCAGTTTTTTCAGGGGATCCATTATGCAGAGATCTGAGTAGTTTCTATGTAGCTCTGTAATTACCTATGCATCCACTTCCCAGTCCAGCCCTACGTCCCCTCAATGGCTGCAAAGACAGATGGCCCTTTAGAGCTGAGATAGCGAATTAAAAATGTGTCCACCAAAAGCACTGATTCAGCAACTACTAAAATAATTTTGTAAATTTATCTCACTTTCACTAGTTGGTTCCAGGAGGCAAAGAAATTAAAATTTTTGAATCAAAAATAAAACTAGTTTTGAACTAACCACCACAGGCTTGTTTTGTTGTTTTGTTTTGGTTTTTTTTTTTTAATCGCATCTTGTTCTTCTTCTTTATTTCACAGAAATTAAAGCCACTTACGAAACTCGGTACAAAGTGGATCTTCTCTCTCTTTTGTTTTTCTTTTTATTTTTTCCATTCACCAGGTTCACATGTTTGGCTTGACTCAGAACATTTGTTACAGTTTGCTGGGGTTTAAGCTGCCATCATGCCAAGAAATCAGTTGTTTGTGCTATTCTGCTGAGTAGGGGAGCTCCCTCCCATATGGTTTGCAGACCCTGTGGGGGCTGAGGCAGCCTTGCCCACCCTGTACCAAGCAATACATCTGCTCCACCACAGCCAGGACCTTGTGCAGATGTGAAGGAAGGTATCTCAGAGGGAGTTTTGTCTGAGTCTGGCAGAAATAAATTAATCTACGAGACTAGGCAGGTGTCAGACTGAGGGTGAGGTAAAGCTCAAGGCTAGAAGTGAAGTGTCTAAGGGCAGTGCCTAGAAACGGAGCCTTGGGTAGGAACGCACAGCTGAGGTGTGTTATAATAAGCAGAGTTATTATTGAGCTAAAGGTCTCTGTTCTCACAGGGCCTACCCTGGGCTCGAGATGAGAGGTGTGCTGCTGAGTGCTTTGCAGAGACTATTATGCATTTTTATTCACTCTTTCCACACCTGCACAGTAGTATGAAGATGTAGAGTTCATGAGTCCTATGGGCCCTTCTCCATCCCAGCATCCATGCTCCAGATTTTCTGTTGCTGAGGCATTATTTACCTCCCCTGTCCTTGTGTCATCCTGCTTTTCTGTCCCTGTTCAATTCTGTTCTGCCCATTAGGTGACATTTTCACAGCAGTAGCAAAATAGGTAGAGTGGGAGGATAAATGAGATTTCTTCCAAGTGGTAAATACCTGCCCTTCAGAAAGCAATTTGACTTCTTCCAAAAAAAAAAAAAAAAATTGTATTTCAAAAAGGAAACAGTTCATTTCACTTTGTGTTTACTTCTGATATTTTCATTTTAGAGTTTAAAAAAAGTCTTCAAAAAGATATCAGAATAACCTCCAAAGCTGACTGGTAAACAAAACCTGCTAGCAGAGAAAATACATTTGTCCAAACATTAAGCTGAGATTCAGTTCCTCTATTTTCAGGAACAACTGGCTTCTCATCAGAGAAGTACTGTTTACACATAACTTCACTGACCAGCTGTACCTGTGTAGTCTGGTCTTCCTCTTCATTGCACCATTCTGTGTTGAACACTTCAGGCCAAACTCATTTTTGGTGTTGATCCTCTTGAAGATGATGAAAGGATCAATCTGTCCTATTACATATAAAACCAGGGTATATTTTAACTGGTTGTATTTAGGTTATAGATTATTGTACTAAAGATTAAAGTGTCTTTCAGCTGTTAGAGACACCGGAGCGGATTCTTCCAATGCAAGTACTATTAACTTCAGGCTATGGACTGAAGGGTTAACACAGCAAAGAATATAAATTCTGTTAACACAGAAATGTTAAAAAACATTTTTTAATGTTCTCATCAGGCCTTAAAAATTAGCAGTCCTTAGGAGGGTCTCCCCCCTTTCCTGATATGCTTTACTAAGAAAATACATCCTGTGTTTATTTTAAAAAGCCACAGCACTTAAAAATCTATAGCTTTTCTTGTTACATAGCTGCAGATAGAGTAACTTTCAGATAGGAAGAGTGGGGGTACAAAAGCCAGGCATCATTATCTGGCCAAAGAAACCCTGGAAATTAAATCCTCGTGCCTGAAGTTTGAGCATGCTTTGCTGAGGGAAGGGCAGAGCTGGGGGCAGCCGGTCTCCCTGGTTTGCTTTAGCACTTGGGTAAAGTTGTCTTGGTGGATGCCTGTGCCATCCCTTCTGCTGTCCCCTTTCCTCCTCCAGCACAGGACAAGAGCACCACTCTCAGCAGCAGGTCTTCCAAATCACACCCTCAGAAGTATTTCATCTACATGTGTGCATTTCCTCACAGCTGTGAGGGGTATACCAGAAAAAGTGAAATAATCTTTGCATGTACAGTCAGTCTCTCATTTTTCACCATACATTTACAGGACCCTCACCACACTGTCTAACTGTAGCTACCTGACATTTTTCTAGAAGGTAGCAGAAGCTCATATTTTAAAAAAGCAGTGACTTGCTTGGTGACCCAGCAGTAAATTAAAATCATCATATACAATGTGTATGAAATAGAAAATCGAATTTTGTTGCAACAAAACTGACAGTTCCATTTAACAGAGAATAAATGAATGCAGGCTCCTGTGGATGAATGATGGATTTAAAGAGACTGTGCCAATTTTCCAAGATGAGAAAGCTGATCAAAAGAAAATACATGTATTTCTATGTGACACAGGTTATATGCTTATTCCAGTGAAATTAGGCTTAAAAAGTATTGTATCACAGACACTGGCACTTTTTCCTCATTTCACTGTGATTTTTTTATAGGAAACCCGAAGCTTCAACTCTCAAAAATATCTGAGTGTAGTAAATTCCAGTTATTTCAGTGGAGCTGATGCTGAACACAGTGATTGCACAGTCAGATCTATCTACACCACCAAGGTGTGCTATCTGAGACAGGAGAGGTTTAATTTTGCACAGTTTATCATCCCTTGCTTAGCAGCTTCCTACCATTAGCATAGGTATGCAGTGAAACAGAAAGGAGAAGTTACTGCTGTGTGTTTAAACATGTAGTATTGTACTTATATTCAAAATACCAAAATCATAAATCAAGCCCTTCTGCCTGTACTCTGTGATTTTGACTGGAGAGCAGCTGGAAAAAAAAATGCTATGAAAGCATTAATTAATGGGCAAAATTCAGTTTGTTCCACCCAAAGCCTGGTTATTCGCATGTGAAGAAGTCCGGGAGAGAAGCTTTGGATTACTTGTTTCCCATTTGTGCATTAGTTGCTCAGTACATTTAGGGGAAAGAAAGTCCTACAATTATGTCCTTCTCTCAGAAAAGAGTGGTTCTGCAAGTAATGCTATAGAGTTTCCCTTTTCTATAGTTTCTAACACAAACCGGCGAAGGTCACATTCAAACTGCACTAAATAGTTGTCTTCATTCCAGATCAGAGGATTAAGCTCAGGTTTAAAATTAAATGTAAATTACAAATAAGTATTCAGAAAACGTTAATTAAAAGTATTACGTTCCTGAGTCATTTATTGCTCAGCAAGGGTTCCTAAGTATCTTAGCTGGAGAAAGGGGCCATTCACATTCCTCCTTTTTTTTTGACCCAGTCATTGTACATGTCTTAGGTTATCCATTTGCAAGTTAATGTAGTGCCAAAGCAAAGGTTTTCATTTTAAAGAAGTAATATTTCACAGCAAGATATGTTCCTGCAAGATGTAAAACAATCTTTTTCTAAAGCACTGGGAGTTAATCAGCCTTTCTCTCTATTGCTACAGAGAGGATTTGAATGGCATAAGATGCTGATTGCTTAGATCCCAGCGTCTATAGAAAACCCAATACGATTACATTTTCCTCCCTTTGTTATCAGAGTTTATTGTATCTTGGTGTTCAGGTTTTAAATAGTGTTCAAGAAAAATAAATTGGGGAAAAAGGTATTTTCTGAGTCTTCTGAATAACGATGTCATTGCATCAAAGCCCCACATGAATGCATAAGATGGAGCTTACAAATGAATAGCAGAGGGATCGTCCCCTATCCCTGCATGCGCCCTGGATGCATTTCACCCACACAGCGAGCCCGTCTCGGGGAGCAGGGCACTGCCCTTGCCTGTGAACCAGGCTCCTGCAAAGGCTCACGCTCCGAGTGTCACACAGAGCTCATGTGTTGGTGGCAGTGCTGCTCCCGGCCCCCTCGCAGCATTTCTCTTCCACATTTGATCTTTATAGTTTCCATACTGGAGTGATTTGGTTTGCTGAATTCTGGAAATGTCTCCAGTTAAAATGCTAGTGTATTAACCTGCTGTACTGAGTCTCTTTTGTTTCTCTTTACCAGAGTGCTGCTTGCCAATTTTTATGACTACAGCAGATTTTACTATTCAAACAGAACCAGATGGAACACCAGTTCAAAGAACATGTCAGAATTAAATATTTCTTTTTTAATTAGTTGCTTCTGATTTATGCAAAAAAAAATTAACATAAGAGTGGGAGAATGTGCCATGAATCCAGATGCAACACAGCCCACACAAGCATTATCTTTTCTCTGTCAGAGACACAGAAGCTTTTTTTTTTTTTTCTTTTCTTGTCTTTTCTTTTTTCCTTTATGTTTCTGGATTTCATTTTTCTTATGCTTTCTGCATCTTTTCCTTTTTCAACCAACCTCATAATGATGACTGGGGTTCTCTTATGTTTATCAATCATACTTTTTCACCATTATCCTAAATTTTCTCTCATAGAAACTGGCATATCTTCTTCTGAGAAAAGTTACTGTACTCAATACTGTTAGCCCAGCTTCAGTAGCTCAATAGCATCTTTTACTCTATTCTTTGTTTTCAGTTGGGGGAATCTTACGGTTTTTTCTTCTGCAGAAAGGGATTTTAGCAGAAGGTGAAGATTGTGAGGAATATATATTTCAACTCCTAAAGAAAGGTTCATTTCCATTTTGCTGCCAAGAATTCCTATTTCTTTGGCTTGAATGTTTGCTCATCTCTTCTTTCATACTTCCCCATTTTTACCAAATCACATAAGCATCAGTTCTGTAAAACATGCTGACTGGGGACAGTTGTTAGGCAGAGACTACAAGGTGAGCATGTGACTAGCTAATAAACCATTTTGGGGCTTTCAGAAGGTTGTTGTCAAGGTCGATGAGGAAGACCTCAGTGACTCAGGAGAGATCTTAATAGGAGCAGTATTTTCTCCCCACTTTCTTTATGGAGATGCCACAAGTATCACTGAGGGTTTCACACAAAGATTTGAGGTAGCTCACAGGCTTAACTATTTTTACTTAAATCCAGGATGAATATTTACAACCTGTCATTAATCAAGGAGTTGTGCTTTTGTAATGACTACTCATTTCAAGAATAAAAACTTTTGGAAGTAATTTTCCAACCAAATTAATTAGACTATTTTCAGAATTTCTACTGGAACCTGTCCCATTTTTACTTAGCATTATAATCCAAGAAATAAAGGAATTAAGTCATAGTTGTATATACCTCATGAGAAAGAATGATTGGCCAAATCAACAGCAGCATTAAGAAAATAGATCAACTCTTGCTTAATTAAATATTTGACTGAACAGTGAAGCATCACAACAGTTAATCTGACTCAGAACACTGTATGCTATCTAGGGAAATGACACGGTTCTCTAAAAATATTTACTTTGGTATGTTGTGTCAAGTGATGGATTGTACAGCTTTTCAAGCCACAAGAGATGCCCACAACAAAAAGCTTCCTGTTGTTAATCAAACTCCACCACTCAGTACTTTATTTTCTCAGGCTGTTGAGCAGGCCTACACTAGGAGTGTTAAAAGCTGGCAAAACTGCTCCCTTGCTACAGCTCCCTCAATGACTGTATTTTATTTAACGAGGCAGATTTTCATTCTGAAGATAAGATCTCCCATACTATAAACTAGTTATGTATGGCGACAGGAAGCAGCAGTATTAATTTCAAGCCATGTATGTTGTGTGTCGTTCTTTATCCAGCAGTTTGCTCAGATTTGCTACGTGATGCATTGTGCAGAGCTAAATGGTTTTTTTTCCTTCCCCTTAACTGGTCTCAAATAAAATGCGTATGCCACCACTTGCATATCTTTGTCTTAAAAATGTGTCACCCACCTGCATTTTTTGGAGACAGTAAGACAGCAATAAGAATGTTTCTCCTGGCTGCTAGAAGATACTGCAGAATAAATGGAGAGGAAGTAATTCATATGTAGAAACAGCTAGTGCCTTGCAATATGCTTTTGTAGGAAATAAATTGATTTTAGAAACAGGAACAACTGAGACTTTTTTCCATTAACATTTCTCTCCTGGAAAAAAAAAATACACATTCGAGATGCTCCTCATTTCTGAGTTAGGGGCCCATTCCTATAGGCAGGTCTGCTCCCAGACTTGTACTTTCAAATAGAGATGGTCACATTGCAGCACAGGCAACTATCAAGGATGTGGTTTTGGATAAGGCCCTTAGGCCCCATTTTCCAAGAGATATGCTTTATAATCTGAATGAAAGTGAAAATTTGAAAAAAAAAAAAAAAAAGAACTTGAAACATGCTGCCGTTAGTCAAAACTGAAACTCTGGTCATGGAAATGAAATGTGAAGATTTCAGATTTGGAGACAGCTGCCTATCTCAGATCACAGCCATAAGGCTTGCAATAACTTACAAAATTGCTTGCATTTTCTAAAATAAATACCAGATGTTTGTTTATCATATGTGCAGAAAGTTAAATGTCAAATAATTGCAGGGAAATGCATTTGATGTTCATCTTCAAAAGTACCATATTTCAACACCACGTCTCTTCACAGTCACTCTAACATGAAACACAAGTTCTTGAAACAAAAAGGACAAGAAGGCCAAAACAAAAAGCTGTTTATTAAGGACTTATATTACAATCATAGCTGGAGTATCCTGCATCCAAGAAAAATGGGTTACCTCTGGTCATGTTAGCACTTGGAGACTTCTTTGGAGAGGACATACTATGTTGACTGGAACTTACACAGTCCATGGACTCTATAGACATACGCCTTCCAGATGCAAAAGAATTCCTATCTGTTTGGTGACACAGCTGTTCCAGAGCTATTACCCTCTTCTCTGATTCCTCTGGAAAAAATAGGGAAGAGCTGTGTCTTATCACAGCTAGACTTCAGTATCTTCAGGTTCTAGTTGTTACCAGCAATTGATATGGTTGAACTTCAAGTCTGAATAGTCCCTGTAACATTTGGAATCTGTGTTTTATGAACAATTTTTTGCATTTTATAGGAAACAGAGTTTCAACAAACATTGTAACAAAAACAAAATGCGTCACAAAGTGGTTAATGAGGGGGAGCTTAACAGCCCATTAAAATATGTCATGCAGTTTCCAACGTAGTCTTCTACATAATTCATTTCTATCACCTTGCTTAGAGAAGATTGCTACATTTAGAGCTTAATTTGCAAACATACTTAGGTACCACAGAGGGGTGCACAGTGTTGCAATTCTGTTTGCATGCACCTGGAGAGGAACAGTGCCCCTCCGGAGGCCACTGCAAAGAACTGTCAAAGGGTGGTAAATGCCCTACCTCTCTCCTGGACCTTTTCACTGACACTGAGTTAGTACTAAAAATTCCAAGAGACCCTTCTGCTGCTCTGATGCTTAATCTCCCCTTTCTTGTTTGCATTGCTTCTTTCTCACAAAACACTGATGGAGAAGTGTTATTCTTCTTCCTTCTATCAACTTGTGAGCAAACAGCCCCTGGCATGCAGCAGGACTGGGGTCACAGCTTGCTTTTGCAAGGGGTTTGAAGCGGTGCTGAACACTCGAGCTGTCAGACTCCAGGCACTCCAGGAGAGAACTACTGTTGACATAGTTCCAGTTTTCAAGAAGCACATAAAGATTTGCTGACCTGGAGAGAGAGCACATCTATGTGAAGAGATGTTCTCTCTAACAAAAAGAGAGCCCTCCCTCCTCCAGTAATGTCTTACTCAGTTACTGGAGCCAGGAGCACTAATGATGTTGCCTTTCCTTCCTTACTCATAGACGATGAATTAGAAGTCCTCTCAGCATCTCCCTGTCTCCCAGTGAGAGAATTCTGACAGGTTTTAGACATGAAGGTAGATGTTTATATTCATTGTGTGTTTAGGACTTAATCCTGGGCACTGAGATAGATGCTATAGGATATTCAGTGCCCTGGAATTAAGAAGGGGTATTAAATCCCAGAATCTGGGACCAAGCAAAATTTGGGGGGCTGAAGTTTTCTGATAGAACAAGCCTGAGACCTGAATGGTCAGTGACTGGTAGCAATTGTTAGGCCAGGCATCAAATAATCAAAACTTTCCCTAAGCTACCAATGTTAAATTTTAACTTTGCTTCAAATACCTAGAACTCTTGTAGTAGGCCATTGCTTGACTTTATTCACAATGAAGTACTTACTGTATATTAAAAAGCCTCTACTAGAATAATTTCAAATCAGTTGGAATGGTACAGGCTTGGGACCCTAATCATTTCAAAACTGAAGAGCTGTTTCAAATTGTGAGAGAAGCAGATCATTTAAATAACTTAGCTCTGCGCTCCCTCAGACTTCCAGATTTTCAAGTGCACTTCAGCCTGGAAGTGAATGTGGTATTGGACATAACTCAGTGCAGCACACTTTACAATCAGCAGAGTACAGCTTGGAGAGCATTTGAAGTTAAGCTGAGATTGCTCAGAGCAATGATGCCCAGATTCCCCCATTAACTTTCAGATTGCAACAATCTAACATCTGAGACTCTCCAGTTACTTTAAATCACTTGATTGTTTTTGTGAGGTGGTGCTGGGATTTTTTTTTTTTTTTTTTTTTTTTTTTTTTTTTTTTGAGACTGAATTTTTTTCTATCACACAAAACCAAAATGTTGCAGTATTTCACCCCTAAAGAAAAGGGCTAAAATGTTACATATAGACTTTATGAGCCTTAAAAACCGGGGCAGGGACTTTGCCCTGAAAGCCAGTTCTGTCACACACAAGGCTGCTATTCTTGTGTTGGACTCCAAAATGCCTTGCATATGATATGACATGGGCATTGAGAGAGCAGACACTGTCCTCAATAGCACTTCCTTCAGCCTTTTGAGAGAATGCAGAGCATGTTGATTTAACTGCTCCAGTGCCTTTGGATATATGACATACATCCAGGAAAAAGGATGCCTGTGGGACACAGGACACATATATTCTGCATCCTACATATTTTGGAAATATGAAAAAGCCTGGGACATTCATGGAGCCATTCAGTTTAGAAGGGTTAGTTCAACCTATTATTATCCTACTAAACTCTGGACAAAGAAAGTTAAGGGAATAAATTGCACTGATTAATATTTTGTGAATACTGTCATTTTATACTGAAATTAAATGACCTGCTTTAGGAAAAAAAGAGACGGTTCTAACTGCAGAGAAAGAGGGTGAAGAATGTGATTTTAATTGCTTTGTTGTTATGGCTAAAAAGAGCCTGTAAGGAAATGGCAGAGGTTTCAAAGCTATGGTCACCAACCTGACTGTGAGAAAGTTTTGTGCCCAATTTCAGCTATTTGGCAGCTGGACTTGTGTGCTGGGATAGCGTTTCTTTTGCCAGCAGAACTGAGTAGCCAGCTACTTGAGTAGCTGTGTTCCTGCACCCCACGTCATTCTCCCAAATATGTTGACAGTTCTTTGATGCCACATGAAGAACTAGGTAAGGAAAAGACCTGGATGAAAAATGAATAATGAGGGAGAACAAGGTTAGCCTAAATCACTTGTCCATTTGTAAAGCACAATATACTTCCATGAGAGAAGGAGAGAGAGAAGAGCGAAGAAGAGAGATGACCTCTAACACACATTCATGTGCATTTCTCCAGCAAGTTCAAAATGACATTGTTTTCTAATGATAGAAGTTCATGGCATTTGACAGTTGGAACAGAATTTCTGCACTTGTGCTAATGCTTCTTTCTGTTCTCTTCAAATACACCATACAGTACAAGCAACTAATTTGCCTTTTTCCCGACAAAATCACACAGTGATTTGTAATTATCTTGTGACCAACTAATATACATTTCTTCTCTTCTATTTGCAAGTGATGATCTTCTGGGTTTTAGCAGAATTCTTGTTATCATTCCCTAAGTGCACAACTTTGACATTATCCTAGTAAATTCCATCCCATTTCTCCTGCTGCAGTCCTCAGGGTCACTCAGTTCTCACTGCATGAGTCTCCTCTGTATTGGCAATGCCTTGCAGCTTTGTGTCCTTAGAGAATTTCATTAGCATCTCTGCAAGGGCTTAATGAAAGTGTTAACTGATGTTGTTCAGCAGACTGGTCCTTGAGGAACTTCTCTAGTACTCCTCTGCAGTCTGGTGGTTCCCACTCACACTCATGGTGTCTCTGGTTCCTCCCTCACAGAGGAAAGAGAATTCTCTGGCATATGAGGAACATTCCTGGCTAATTAGGCAAATCTTCCCATCTTCTGTGATGACACTGTTTACAAAGGAGGAGATCATGTCTATGTTATTATCAACAATATTTTGCAGTCTGCTTTGTATAAAATCCTTATTATTTTTGTAAAACATGGTGAGGTAGAGTGCACTGCTGCAGTGTTGTTATGCTCTGAAGTGACTGTCTTCACATTTCAAATTATTCTCTACCACAGGTAGACCTGGGCCTTCTCCGCTTTGTTTCTGGAATTGGGACCCAAGGAGCCATCTCCAAAGAAACAAAGAAGGAATATTATCTGAAAACATATCGTGTAGATGTCAGCTCCAATGGAGAGGATTGGATTACATTAAAGGAGGGAAACAAGCCTGTTGTAAGTTTTTTTTTTTCTTTTATTATCTCTCTTCAGCTGAGAAATAGTCTGTTGAACTGTTTGGTTGCCATCATTTGTTTAAAAAAGATGAATAAGTTTTAGTCAGGTTGATCAGCATTAACAATTTCCCAAATCCAAAAGACAGCTTGTGTCTCCATAGTAATGGGCCACAGAAATTGTTTATGCAAAGCCTAGAGCAGCTGAAAATGGTGCAAGGTGCTGCCCTATCTATTGAACTCACCATCATTCAAGTAATTTTGTGTCTTTTTCCTGGAGTGTTCTGCTGTTTCCCTTTTTCTCAGAGATTTTCTATGTAACCTTGAGAAAAAAATTATGCAGAACTTTTCCAAAAATATGTCTGTCCATTATCTGCCGTGAAGCTCTGGATATGCAATGTGTCAGTGCCTCAGCTCCCTGTGCATGGCCATGCAGGGGTGCTAGCAAGTGATTAGTAGTTTGTTAGACTTCCAAGTATCTTAGTGATGGGGGTCATGCAGACAGATGATTAGGCACATCTTTCCATCCTTATAGATTTTTATCACCTTTCCATTTATCAGTAGATTTGCTCTCTGTGACCTCCCAATGAAACAGCTTTAGACACTTGTAAGAAAAATTGTCATTATCCGCTACCATGAGCATAAAGCTCATTACTGAGAAGTCAGTTCTGCTCCAGCTCTCACATGAATAGCCCCAGTGAGGCTGTGCCTCCCTTCCCACCTCACTCAGGATGTGCCTGGGAGCAGCATCCCCAGAGGCTGCCAGGGACTGATGCAACTGGAAAGGTTTTGTGGTACCTCCCTTCAAAAGAGCTTTTTGTGACCCTTCTGTAAAGACACAGAAGAGCTGTGCAACATCAAACTGTATCAGTGTAACCCTATCTAGCTTTAAATATTTGGTTACTGGTTTGTCCCTGACTCATCTGTAAGTGCTATGCCAAGTCCACTACATTTATCTAATCAACATAGTAGCAGTGTTTAACAAATACATCTTGCTTTTATGAAGCACTTTGGAAAGCAATAAAAAATGAGTACTGAAATCTTCTCTTTGACAGGTATTATCCGGGTTTTACTGCAAGTTCTAAAGGCCAAATGACACAATGTGGGCACTGTACAGTGATGTATATAAAGATACAATAACTGACTTGCCCAAAGTCACAAGAGGGGCCAGTGCAGTGGCTGGTATGAGACACGGGGTTTCCTGGCTCTGGATTCTGTAATCTGAACAAATGCTTCTTTCAAAATCAGACCATGCCTGATTTTCATTACCAGCTTCAATTTGTAAACTCTCCAAGAGTGTATTTTACATGAGTTTCTCTTGCTCATGCTGTCCTTAATTAGTGAGAACATTTCCTAAACCTGTGTCACTTGTGCAAAGGGTTCATTAAAAAAATCAGGTTTCTAAAATGGCAGTATTTTGCTGTTCATCAAGACAAGAAAAAAGTATGCACCATTCTCCCTCCGATATTCTAATTCAAATTAAAAGTTTGCAGCTGCAGATCTCAAGGCAGCCTTACACTAGTGTTGCACTAACTACATATAAGGATCTGTGTGCTTTTGAGAAAAGACTCATTTTCTCTGTCAGATGCAAAGTTTGAGAAAACTACAGCAGGTCCTCCCAGAAAAAAAAAAAAAAAAAGTTGCTGGAAAGAAATGCAACTCCATTGAAAAATCTCTTGCTAGATATGAAACTCTTATCTTAAATTACTTGAGATGTAACTGAGCCTTATGAGTTGACAGCTGTGTGCTGTTGGCCTCCTCTCCAAATTAGTGCAGTTACTGTAAGGAACAAACAGGAAAGTAGGACAGTGTGTGTAAGAAATGGGAGAATCTCCCATAAAAGGATAGGGGTCTGTATCCATGCAAAACAACAGGAAATCGGTCGCCTCTATGTGAGGAAGAAGCAGGAAGCTGAATCACCTTCTTTGGATTGGAACATTGCAAGGTTTCGGCTGTGCTAGGAAGGAGTGTGTCTGCAGGATTCTCAACATGAAAGCACAGCACAATCATGTGCTTCTGGTGGAAGTCTCATTGTTCATCTAATTTGACTGCCAGCCTCAGGGGATGGAGGGAAAACCTTAGAGCCTGCTATACAGATTTTAAATAGACTTCCATCTCAATATGCAAGGAGAAAGAAATTCTGAGAACTTGTTGAAAAGGATTTGAAAACAGGAGGTTAACAAAGCAAGGTTTGCACTATACACTTTGCAAAATCTTAAGCCCAAGGACACCAAAATAATATATGTTTTTATCATAACTCTATATAGGATTTTTATGTGGTCTAATTGAAGTCCAAACCTTTAATTTGAGCCTGAGATTCTGTAGCTTTCTGCATCATTCTACAAGATGTACAAGAAATAAAACTGCTCTAAGGGCATTGGGGGAGTCTTTGAGGACACAAGAAGTCCTTGGGTGACGAAGATCGGTGTATGCCATTCCTGCATATAGATCTGGGCATTGGGAACACCATGTTTAGTATCACTGAATACCTTACATCTTCATTTTTCCCCCCCAAAGAAAGCAAAGCTGTCTGCAAAAATTGTGTTAGGAGATTAATGGAACAGTTTCCCATCCAAGTCTTTTGTGTCAGCCCCCACAGCCAACCCTGGTTAAACCTCATATCATAACTATCTGTAAAACACAGAACTATAAACACCATTTAAGAGAAAGCCTAACAAATATATACTTTTTCTTTCCCCACAAAGGTGTTTCAAGGGAATAGCAATCCCACTGATGTTGTTTACAGGCCTTTTGCCAAACCAGTTTTAACACGGTTTGTGCGAATTAGACCTGTGTCTTGGGAAAATGGAGTTTCACTGAGATTTGAAGTTTATGGCTGCAAGATAACAGGTAGGTCGTGGGAAGGATTATCATATCAGGGGAATTTATTGTGCCTATGCTGTGGGATTTATTTTTATGAGTAAAATTCATAATCATAATTTCCACTGTGGTCTGAATGTAGAAATGGTAAAAAAAATGAAAATAAAACACCACAACCCAAACATACAGTGTTATCTGAATGTTTTTCTGACATTATGTTTTACTTTTAAGTACTTTTCTTGCAATTGCTTTACAGCTTCATGCAAAATTCCTGAGATACATGGATATTTTGCAAATTCCCATCTTATTTTTCCCTCCTAACCCTCCAGTCTCACTCTCCCATGTGTGCTATTCATAGGTAGTTCTCAGCAGGTTTCTCAAGGAACAAACATACATAACTAGGTTTAAAAGCATTGCAAGGTACAAACACTTAGATCTGAAGCCTGTGCAAGTAATGGTGTTTAAAGTCAAGTTCCCAGTCATGATCAGTATTGTAGTGTAATTCTTTTATATCTTACAGTTACCTGTCAAAAATTTTTTAGATTCTTTTGGTTTTTAGAGTTTTAGGTTTTCTATAATTTCTACACAATGGAAGTGCCTTTCTGTGTAATGTAAAAATTTACAGTTGAAAGAAAATGTTAATGATTTATTAGGCTTTACAAATCTAATTTTTCTAGCATAATTTTAGCGCTTAATGCGGCTCAATGCCACTAATTTTTAATAGTTCTAGGGATAATTTTTTTTCTCTTAAGGTGTTTCTTTAGTCTTGAAAACGTTTCTTAGAACTGGTTTCCATAAAGCAGGAAAATAAGATTACTGATTAGTTTGTTAGAGAATTCCAAGTTCTATTCTATGAAATCTTTTCAGATTACATGTAGGTAATCAGAACTACTGTTACACTCTATATTAGAATTCTTCATTCCTTGTTAGCAGGTACTTCTAAATTATCTTTATCTAGGATCATAAAAGAATCAACTATTTTGTGTCACCTGAAAAAGTCTGAGAGACGAAAGAAATGCATTAGGAAAATCTCAAGTGCAACAATATATTATATTTTAATGTATGAAGATTTCCATTTCTGATGTCACCAAAATTAAGTAATCTGCAACCAGGTTTTGGCTGGTTTTGGATGTTTTCTCTGAGGAAATATTCACAAATTCAGATGGCCCTGCACTCTTTGCCTTAGCAAGAAGAATAGAAAACAAGAATAGAATAGGAGTTTCTGATCCTTTTGGTTCCCACCAAGCCAAAAATACTTGTGATATTTTGGTACTTCCTGCCAAAACTAGGATGTGCAAGTTTGAACAAATGAAAATTATATACAAATCCAATAGATTATTTTGGATATAAGAAATAAATAAGTAATTAGTTATGATAGGTGAATTGACTGATGTGTCCTGTTTCTGTTTTGGCACTTGTTCAGAATAACTATTTAATTTATTTGGGTTTTTTTTCTCTGTAGATTATCCTTGCTCTGGGATGCTGGGTATGGTGTCTGGCCTTATTCCTGACTCTCAGATCACTGCATCTACTCAAGTGGATCGAAACTGGATCCCAGAAAATGCTCGCCTCATAACGAGCCGTTCAGGTTGGGCACTGCCACCAACTACTCATCCATATACAAATGAATGGCTTCAAATAGACCTTGGTGAGGAAAAAATAGTGAGGGGCATAATTGTCCAAGGAGGCAAGCACCGAGAAAACAAAGTGTTCATGAAAAAATTCAAAATTGGCTACAGCAACAATGGATCAGATTGGAAAATGATCATGGACTCCAGCAAGAAAAAGATTAAGGTAAGGGCGAAAACTGCTCTAAAGAAAAGTTGAATTAGAAGAAAAAGCTTTCATTACATTTCTGCACACCTCTATCTGACCTTAGAAAAGCCACATAGCTGGGGTGAAGCCAAGTAGGAGGACTCCAAGGGCAGCAGCCCTGAAGGAATGCTGTGGGAGCTGTCCCATGCCTGAGGGCAAGAGCTGGCCTTAGGACATTTGCCTCTCTGGCAGCAAGTTTTGCTTATTCAACAGCTAGTTCAGCCTTGACTCCTGGCAACATTGGTGCCTCTATGGCCCCCAATTTACTGCAAAATCCCATGCAGTGGGATTTAAAAGTCTGCTCTAAAAAACCAAACTAAAACTGACAGTGAACAAATTTATTTGAGACAAATTTATTTGAATTACTTTTCTTTTGCTTCTTTTCTGTCAGAGCTATAGAACGAGAATGGTGTTATTCAGCCCAATGGGGTGCCTGTTGAATTTCTGAACTGCCTGTAAATTTCTTTGAGAGTTTCTCAGACTCTCTGTAATGATCTGATCCAAGTCCCTCCAAAAGAAAGTGATGAAGTTTTTGTCATGTTATCCCATCCCAAGTGAGAAGTACTATTGTACTGTCACAAGGGAAGCATCTTGGAGATTGCTTGGGAAGACTTTTATAGAGGAGGACCAAATCAATTGCTGGGTTAGATTCCAAAGAAAAGAAAATTATTGTGGCCCAGAAAAGTTTCTGGGAATGTACCTATTTTGGCTTGTCTTTGGATGTATGCACTTCAGAACCTAAATTGCACTGAGGGTTTAGCTTATTTACACCAAATCCCATCTAAGTCTTCCATCCCATTTTGCTATCACTGGTCACAAAGTGCATTTTTGCCTCAAAAGGCACAACTCTTTTTCAGTCCTCCTACCCAGTTCCTTGAGGAAATGAGTAGGCATGCAGCCCTGCTCACAAACTGGTGCTGTAGTACTGGGATGACCAGGGAATCATATACCAAAATGTGCCCTCAAAAGGCAAATCATTGTGGTGCTTGGCAGATGGGAATTCTGAGGTTTGTTCCTTATCTCATCTGTGTTAGTTTGAAAATTAGATGTAAAAGCTGTTTTGTTGTACAGACTCATCCATTGGAGGAACCTGTGTTTCCTTAAAGGAAAAGCTGAGTGGGCCCATGGATATAGCTTTTCCAGGCACATTTAGTAAATATTGGACTTCATTCTCTCCTGTTTTAATCTCACTGAATATGTCTGCATTTTCTCACTTTTCATCATTTGTTTGGGGGATTAAAACTGAACGGATTCAGCCTTTGCAGTCATCTCCTTTCTCTTGTTACCATGAGTTTTGACTTCATCATAAAGTGTGAAGGGAGTGTAAATCAACAATGGGATCTTACCATTTTCTTTCTAAAATAGATGTTGTTTTGACATGTACTTCTACACTGTGGCTCAACGAGGGAAAAAAATAATGCCATATGTTTTCGAAGCAGCGCGCCGTCTGCTGCATGGCTTTCTGTTTTCTAATACAGGCACTTGCCATCATTGTCAGAAGTTAGCAGTTTGACAAGAAAACTAGTGTGCTAACTAATGCACTGAGCCCATCCTCAGCTTTCATCACCACCAGAAATTAACTTTCAAGATTAATGGAATAGAAAGGGCTGGAATTCAAATCTCTTGTGGCATAATTATAATCCTTCCTAAAAATTCAATATATTTAATAAACTTTCTTCCAAAGCACAAGTCTTCTTTAAAGAGAATAGGATAAGTCCCATGATTTTGGAGTCTGAGGAATTTAAAATGTTAATACTGGAATGTAGTGTTTTTAACTGTAAGTAGAGCTGGATGGGACAGGATGCTATAATGAGTCACAGCAGGAACGTCGATTAGAAACAGCCCTGTTATATGAAATGAAACACATCGTTTCACTTGGTTAAAGTCGTGACTTTCAATAAACAAACAACTGCATTTTAGGAAAAGAAAGAGTAGTGACAGGCTAAACATAACAACAGAATATGTCCAAGGGGTGAAACATCGCCTTGTTTCTTAACATGATCTTGTCATTCATGCCTGCAGCTGCTTTCGCAAAGACTACCATAACTCCCTCCTCTTTGGCTGACCCAATTTCAGATATTTTTGAGTGTGCAAAATATTTCCCCCTGTAACCTAGCTCAAGCACTCAAAGGAGTGAAAATCACAAATCATCAAACAACCATGCAGAACTCCATTTCAAGATCCAATTTGTATTTCTTGTCCATAGGCAAGCCTACTCCATAAAGTCATCTTTCTCTTTCATACTTCTTTCCTCCTTCCACTTTTTATGGGGGTCGGATGAGTTGTTTGGGGACGGGGGGGTGGTTTGCTGTTGTTTTTGCAGTTCCTCTCATCATTTCTGGTACAAGAAATTTCAGAATATCCTGCCATTTGGAACATCCTTTTAAAATTTTTCTGCAATGCTTATTTTGGTTTTAAAATATGTTAGGCAGATTTTTTTCTGCTCACCATCTTAGCTTCTCTTTTGTTTAACTATTATTTATTAGAACTTATCTTTGTAGTGAAGTAAAGCGATTTGTGACATAGCCTTTATAAAGGACACTCACAAAGTGAAGTTTTGCTGTACACTCCTCTCATCTCCCACAAAGAGTATCAGTATGTGTTTTAAATGAACAGTCAAAATTGAATCACAGGCAGCTCTGCTCTACAAAGGACAATGATTCAATGTAATTCTAGATGCCTATTGAATCCTAATGTCTATGTGTCAGTACTTCAGTAGTGATGTCTTTTATAAATCAGTTTTTATTATTATATGTTGCTATTAAGACTACTATTAAAAAAGGGAGCAAGGATTCCTCAGATACATGTGTCTGTCTACTTTTTACACATAAAATGGCATTCATTCTTTCTCATATAGTAGGTAGCTTTTCTGATCATTTGCACTATATTGTTATTCAAATATAATAATATGTAATTCCATGTCAATTAGATCTGACAGGTCCTCTACACATGAATTTGTGACAACTGACTGGCAATACACTGGGTCAACCAGTGCCCTTTGAAGCCACCTCGGAGGTGCAATTTCCCTAGGAAGTAGGAGAAACAGCATTGATGTTGAAATTATTTTTTTTTTAGTTTAGTTGTTCACAGTCTCCCATCACCATTGGCTTTTGTGACTGGCACTCTGTAACCAGTGGCCAGAAGGTTTGTGGACCATTGGATCATAATGCAGAGGTGCACAGTAAAAACAAGGAAGGCTTTTAGAACTGCACTGAATATACAGGAAGCAATCAGGTTTACCTATGCTGGTTTTCTGCCTCAGGAATTCAGTCAGCTTTTCCCATAGCCTCTGTTTTCTCTGCCCCAGATCAATAGAAGGAGTTCATTGCAGGTTTGGCTTTGTTCTCATCTGAAATGAAGGGCACCTGGTGCTTTCTTCCTGAAGAATGCTTCCGTTTTCACAGCTATGACTTAGAAGTATCTTATGGTAGCACTTCTAATACCAAATTTGAACTGCAGTTCAAAGATGTTTTTTAGAGTTTTGCCATTTCACTAAATCATGGAAAAGGTGAAAATACTTTTACTTCATTGTTTTCATATTTTGTACTTTAAACATTCCTGTATGTGATGTTCTGAAGATATTTTTCACTATAAAATAGGGTAAAAATAACTGCTTTTGCCTATCTTAGGCTATAAAGCTTTCATGCCAAGGACTGTTTCTTTGTTCAGTTGATTTGTTCTAAGGACTGATCATCTACATGGAGACACTTGAGGTGTTCCTATAAGTACAAATTATAATGTGTTCTATATGCAAAAGATCACTGAAAAGAGAAACCGAAAGTATCAAACAATGCCATTGAGAGTTTTATTATGTCTGAAGAACCCAAAGTGCAACTCAGAGAAGAGATTTTTTGTCTGAAATGTACATTTGCCGACCTGCCTTGCCTGTTGGATTATATTGCAGTTTTGTCAGGAAGCAGCTTTCTTCTCTTTCTTCTAATTCTTCTTCAATAGCAGGCTCACTGGAAGAACTCTTGCAGCTACTGCTCCTGAAGTTTAATTTATGCCTTTTGAAATAGCTACAACTTGTGAAGCTCTGTCACTGGGGGAAATCAGATTGAAATTTTCTCTTGAATAGTTGGATTATTATTGTAACCACTTAAAAGGTGACAGGATCTTCACCTCAGCCATTTTTTTTTCCCTGAGAACTGTTGGAAATGTCACCAGTTAAACCTCAGAACAGAGCGTCATTTAAAAACATGTCTCATTAAACACTCAGCTCTTGTTATGACCCTGATGGATTGGTGGTTACTGAGTTTATGAAAAATGAAATGCATTACTTTTCCGAGAAGCTTTAACAATGTATTTTCCATTCTCATTTAGGATAGGAATGCCTGACACTTATTAGGCCATTAGAATCTGGCCTACTGCTCACCTAATTCAAAGGCGGGAGAATGAAGGGAAAAAGATGAGTGTCGAAAATAGCTTTTTCTTTTCCTTTTTTTTTTTTTAACAAGTAGCATTTTTCATGCTTTTCAGACATTTGAAGGCAACACCAACTATGACACGCCTGAACTGCGGACTTTTGAACCTGTATCGACACGATTCATACGCGTGTACCCTGAGAGAGCCACACACGGGGGACTGGGGCTGCGAATGGAGCTGCTGGGCTGTGAACTTGAAGGTAATTGCTCTGCTAGAAATGAATGCACTTTATTATTTTCATAAATGCATTCTCTACTTGGTCTGCTGCTGAAGACTGCTATGTCTGCACAGGCAGCACATCGGACTCTCGCTTCCATGACTGCCATTAGTGCTGTTTCTTGGCCTATTCAGTTCCTCTCTGCAACATTTGAATATGCCCAAGGCACAATTATTATTCTTTTTCCCATTCCTTTGTTGAATCACAGTGATACTCTACACATGGTTTTCCATTCCCTTAAGCAGCCTTATGATTATACTTCTGAGAATCATAGAGCTATTAGAAGAGAATAAAGACAGGAACTTAAATTTTATGTTACCATGATACAACCCTGGAGGAGATGTTTTCTGAGAATGCAGAGGGAGCTTTGCACTAAATATAGTAATTATGTCCCTCTATCCTTCAAAGACCTGAAAGTCACACCACAAACTGTGGTGGGCAAAGATCACTTGGCTTGACTGTGTCTGTGCTGTTACTTTTGGGGGGTAAAGGGGGCCTCTTTGTTCTTTACTAAGCTTTAATTTTGCAAGAGTATGTAGGAGATGAAAGACCAGGAAAAGCAAAGTTTAGACATTTGTCCTTGGACTGTGACGTGAAGTCAGCTTTGATTTTTGTTATATAAACATAATTATTTAACTTCATAGATAACTACAGATAACACTATGTGAATTTAACAATTTTATCTGGTGAATGATGGTACAGTGGTGCAGCTTATAAACCACACAGCCTAAAAATACACAGAATAACAAACCATAGTATTGGGGGTTTCATATGACACCTCCTATAGAAGTAGCTGAACGAGCTCCCAAGATGAATGGAAACAACTGCTCTACCTCAATTTCTTTCTCACCATTTCTCCCCCAAGAGGGAAGTGTGGGAGGCATTTGCTGTGAGAACTGATGAGTTCTGTGTTGTTTTTTTTAGTGAAGGCCAGATTGAATAAGTATGATTTTACTTGGCCCGGAAAGTGGGGAGGTTGGAAATACTTCTTAGTTCCTGCAGGAAGTCCTCATTTCCTGTGGGAATACTTAGTTCCTGCAGACTATTGTGCTGCTTGCTATGAAAAAAGAAAAACCAGCACCTGCCTTATGTAAACTCGCAACCTATGGGCAAAGTCCTTCAGCCACACGGCTCCTGTAGCCACCCAGACATCCAGGAGTGAATCCATGGACCACCTTACAAGAATATATTGCTCAGTGAGATTAAGGAGCCTTTGCTTTTAGGCAAGCTGGAACAGCAGGTACAGTTTTTTTTCCCCCAGGACACATCTTTTCACATTTGTCCTTCTGCTGTTGTGCGCTTTTGATGCATGCTCACCTGTAGGTCACTCATGGACAGGGGAGGTCAATTCCCATTTGCCTGTGGGAGAAGCATAATAATACTTAATGTGTAAATGCATCTTAAGGAGGGAGTTGAATGAACTCACTTGAGATTTACTGAGAAAGAAAAGAGTTGAGATGAGATGAGAAAAGAAGCATTTAGTTTGGCACAGAGAGGAGTAGAAATCAGCTCTCCAGCAGCAATGAGCAAGGGCAAGTTTTGTGTGCTTGAAGCATCCCAGGGGGGCATACATGAAATGATGGCAGAGATGTAGGCAAGCTTGAGGCTATACAGGGACACAAAGATCAAGATAAGAAACTTAACTGGATGTAGAAAGCTAGAGGGATCCCCCTGAGGGGTTTTTATAGCAATGTGGGTAACAAATGTTCTGCATAATTCATAATAGGTATAGAACTGTTTCTTTAACTAGGGATAGATTGAACCTGTAAAGCATAGGTCAAGGTCCTAAAGAGGACCATAATATACCTACTTCAAAAACTACCACCTCTCCTGACATTTTCAGGCCAAGAAATCAGTGTATATGATCTTCTGTGGCCAGCAGACACTGAGGGCAGTAGAAGGGAAAAGAAGAATCTGCAAAAGACATACATTATTTCATAGCCTATAATGAGTGAAAAAGATTGCTAATGAAAATAACAGTAGGTGAGAACAGACAAAAGCCTGGATCACATTCGAAGATTATCTAAAGCCAGGGAACTATACGTGCAGCATAAAACATAAACATAGCACCGCGTCTCTGTATTCTGGTTTTCCAGATGTGGTGTGCTTTGCAGATACTGGGCTATAGATGTGTTTTCTGGCATCTTACACAAATCTGAAGCTTTTAACTCTAATAACAAAGTTCAGACTTTTACTGGTTAGGCAGCAGCTACTGGAAAGTCATCACCAGTGAGAAGCAGGCAGGTGGCCGGGAGGGATGACTGACATCACTGATGTCTTATTTATTTATAACTTCAACAAAAAACAAAAGAAACACCTTCCATGTGTCCTCATTGAGCACAAAGTGATTCCACATCACACTGCCTTCCTGCTGCTGTTACCAGAACTGTGCTCAGACATTTCCTCCCTTGCATGTGCTCTGCAGAGAGGTTTCTTCAGCAATGTGTTGGGTGCTTGAGAATTATCACCCCTCCTGCTCCTCTGCACAGGCCCACTCCCTGGGACTTTGGACAGCAATAAAATTATGGGGTTTCTACCCCATACACAACCCTCCAAGACTCTCACTCTGCCTTGCCAGGCTTTCACTCTTCCTCAGTAGGAACAACAAACAGCCATCAGCCAGTGAATAGACAGTCTGGGGCTCTGCTCAGCCCTTGACCTCAGATATGCCTCAGTGCAGGAGGCAGAACAGACTCCCCATTCCAAAGAAATACTAAGCAACCTGCAAAGTGGAGTTGCTTCGGTCCTCAGACACAACACGTGGTGCTCATCAGGATGTTACTTCCAACTGCATGTGGGTTCTCCAGCAGGTGTTTTAACTGAACAACTGGATTTTGTTTCAGCTCCGACCGCCGTCCCTACTGTTTCCGAAGGCAAGCCCGTGGATGAGTGTGATGACGACCAGGCAAACTGTCACAGTGGCACAGGTGATGACTACCAACTGACAGGTGCAGAAACCATCCTCATTCCATTGCAGCTTCATTGCAGCTCATATCCATCACCACCTTAATGTTTGCACTGATTTAACCACTCAATATTAATGGACATTAGTATGCAGTTTGTATAGTTAGTGCTGTCAAAACATGGGCATCTGCCTTTTACATATGACAATACTTCTGATTGTTTTCTCAGCTATGTAATTTTCAAGCAAATAATAGTGACTAGATGGAAGAGAGGGCAATTTTTTGAGTGGCAATTGTGTCTAATCAAATCTTCTAATCAAACTTTCTCTTACTAAGAAGAAAAGCTGGAAAATACTCTTGAGATTTATTGTCTGAGATTGAAGAACTTGAAATATTGCTTGGTTTACATATAGGCTTCCTACCTAAAACTTATTATAGGACTCAAATCTCATCCCCAAGCCTTTCCCAGGCAGAAACAAAACAGATTTGTTTCATCAAAGCATACTGACACATACTCACACTGCCAGAAATATTTCTATGAGCTTCCCCACCAACACCGCATTACAGCCACAGAGGGGCTGATGTTCTCCAAGCTGCCATCACCAGCAGAAAAACAGGAGGGGGAGATGTAACAAAGACTGCATCTGGAACAGAGGAAGCTTGCTAGGTTTCATATCCTCACACTTTTGCACAGAATCACTAGTCCTTCTAAGAGAGCTGACACTGCACCTCTACATTTTGATCTCTTCTTGGAGGTCACCTGTTCCACAAATCTCTGTGTCTGTTTGATTAGATCTATACATCTGCAGTAATTGAGCTTGTTTTTAGATGCAGCAACACAAGTTATTTCATCACTGCTCCCTGATGTGCTCATCTAATAAATGTTTATTGCTTCTTATATCCATGACATAAAATAGCATTAAAATCTGGCAATAGCTGTCCAAGAGGACATTGGGAAAGCTTAGGTAAGAGATTGGCTTTTTGGAGTGAGCGAAGTAGAGCATCAGGCATCAGATACAAACAAAAATGATGTTTCAACATCAAACCCTTTCTGAGATTTGCCAATGTATCCTGTAATTGCATGTTGCAAATCATAAATTGAAAGAACAATTCTTGAGTGGAAAAGACAGTGCACGGTCACTGTCACTGCCTTTCAAGCCAGTGTCCCAGATGAACTTTATTCTATTTGATAACAGCCATGCAGGGAGTCTGATAAAATAGTCTGTATTGTGTAAGGTAGTTCAGAAAGCTTTCGATGTTACTAAACATTGTAATTCATTTATTATTCAGAAAAGGAAGAGGCAGGTCAGGAAACACTAGGGCTTCCTGCAAAGCCCTACACTCTCTTTCAAAGCCCAGTAGGTAGAGACATATTTCACATAGATGGAGGCTCTGTCAGGGGAAGCAGACAGATCTATGCAAGCACCTTCCATGTTCATAGTCTCTGTGCTTCAAGGAGCTCAGGACTTCACCCCCCTGTCCCTTAGGGAAAGTTTATTGAGCAGAAGAAAAACCTTCTGGCAGTTTCTGGAGGTTTGCTAAGGGGGCAATTTATAATCTCTAAGACAAGGGAACAGCCACCAGCCTTCCTGAGCACCATCTCTTAACTCAACCTTTTTCAGTATTAATATTGAAAGTTACTACATTGCCCTCCTACAAAAGTGCAGACACTTAAGTATAATGTATTATTACAACACCTAGCAACCCTAGGCAGTTCATGCCCAGTTGTTCTGGACACTGGAGAAATGCTGCATTGTACGTACAATGTTACTTACAACAGTAAAATGCACAGAACTGATTTTACCAATAAATTAATTGTAAACATTCTTTTCTCCCTCCAAAATGCATAGAAGGCAAGTGTGTAAGTCTTGTGGCCCATTGAGGATAGCAGGGCAGTGCAGAGGGGATTTCATGAGCGCCTTGCCCTCTTTCATCCATTCCCAGTGCAAGTGTGGCGTGTGCTCTCGTGGGCGCGACTGTAGAGTCACTTCCCTGACAGCACTTGCACATATGTGAGCACCACAATGAAGCCTCCCTTGCAATTAACTGTAATTGTGCTGTAGGCCAAATTCCTTCCTGCTCTATTTGGACCCCATACAGAGCTACTCTATTTGCATGGTTTATAGCATTTCCCATCAGATCATTCTCACAAACATAAAGCCAATACAGCTTGGGCATTCATTCTCATGGGAAGTCATCATAGTCATCCTTTCTATAATGCTTTAAGCACTTGCTTGCTGGAGAAAAGAAAAGAGGAGCCATTGACTGGTAATCAGCACCCCACCGTGCATTTATAATTGTACTAATTTCCTTTTTGTTTCCTTATGAATATGAGGCTTGCTTTAAAAAGTCAAGTATTTTAAAAATATCAATTAGTAAGCCTAGGAGAGGGCCATGACCCCACTCACCTCTTGTTTATCTGCTTGAAGAAAAGGACAAAGGGGAAGTCCTTAATTCTTCCTTCATTTTGAGTCAGAAGTGAAATCTACCTTAGACTAGCTCCTAAAGTCAGGCAATTCCCATGCACCTCTCCTGTGAGCTGGTCTTACAACACAGCTATGAAAACACGTACAGGGAAGCCCCAGTATTACCTCACATCCCTGATATGAGAAACAACAGGTCATGGGTAAATGAACAAATAGTGAGTCTTAGGAGGTGCCATAAAGACCATTTGCTCACTTTCCGTGTGATTTGGAGCAAATCAGTGTCTATAAACCAAGGACAGCCACAGGGACACGGTGAGCATTATTTAGTTGGTGTTTGCAAGGATTCCAAAGATACACAGCTTTTTTTAATGAAGAGTTCTTGTGTTCTTGTGTTCTTTTTTGATAAAGAAAACCAGATTTTAATGTCATATTTTCATGCTTAAGCTCACATACTCAGTAACCTACATGTCTAACAGAGACAGTAATATTTCAGGTTTATATAGAGGGTATTCCTAATGACTGCTGTGTCCTTTGTTGTGTCACATGTATCATGATACGCATAATTTCTTTTCCAGGTGGGACTACAGTGCTGAATACAGAAAAGCCAACGGTAATTGACAATACATTACAACCAGGTAAAAAAAAGAATCTTATTAAAACCATAATAAATTCCATACCCAAATTTCATGCCAGAGACAAAATAATGAATTGCAGCACTTCCTGACTTACCATTCCTTAAAGTCTCTGAAGTAAAGAAGCATCTGGTCTCTTAGCTCTGTACAGTAAATATTTTATTCCTTTCATCCACATGTAGATACAGCAGAGAACAAGATTTCCTTCTGCATCAGCAAATGCCAAGTGCTGACAAAATTAAACTAACTTAATCACACAGTGCACTGTTTAAATGTGGCATGTCAGTGACACAGTGTGTTTGCAAACTCTGGGAAAACAAAAACAGCCACACAGGCCCACTCACTATTTATATCCATGGTTTTACAAAACTAAGACAAGTAAAGTTTGCCAGTTTTCTCCACCAGGGAGCTGGCAGTTTTACAATATTGTTTTCTAGCAAGTTTTCTTGAAATGGGGCTACATAAACTGCTACCATGAACTTGAAAAGGGAAAACCAAGTTGTCACTGGCAGCAGGTCCTTGTTACTTAATACAATAGCTAGCAGCTTTTAAATTCCTTAGTTTGCTGCTTCCTCAGCTTTCGTACCATTTTTTAATATCCTGTACAATTTACTGGGAGTGGGGGAGAGGATGGATTTGGGCAGAAAACTTGAACTCTGAAAACTATAAGCACTGGTTAAAAATCCTTTGCATCAATAATTGTGGAGCTGTAAAGAGGTCAGTTTTCAGTTACTCCCATTTCCTCCATTAAAGCATAGTCAGGCACAGTCTTGCAAGTGATTTATTAACAGGGTGGGTAAGTGTTTATCATTGTTCCCTCAACCATGTGACACAATCCACTCTCGCTTCAAGCAAAAGAAAGGGACTAATAATGCAAAAAATTTCCTAAAGAACACTGATGGTGTTGATCTGATTAAGAGATAGAGCTGACTTAGCTCAGATATTGTTCCCACTCTCAGCCTCTGCATTCAGATATTGCAGAAGCCAATGCTTTTACTCTCCTCAAAATTTGTCTCCAGGGTCACCTAGTTGGCTAAGTCAGCATACACTATTTTTACCTCTGCCCTGCTTTCTGAGCAGAGGCAGATTGTGGAGCACCAGCGCAATGAGAAACACAAAAGTGAGCCAGTCCCCCCTCTCGAGACACGTCTCCACCTCCTCTTCACAGTCAGTGCTGCTGAAGGGCTGGATGGCTGCTGCTGATCTCACAGTTCTGGAAAGGGGTTGGGGAAGCAGAGGAAGAAAAGACTCTGTGCAGTGGATTAAGAGAAAAACATTTTAATTTTTATGTCGGAAATTATCTGTTAGATTTCTATTTTGATGAGATTAAGGATTTTTTACACTATCTTCTTGCATTTAAACAAATGGCAAGTTAAGAAAGTGCCTCTGTGCAGTACAGTTTCACTCCCTCCATAGCAGTGCCAGCTGCTTTGCAGGTTGTGTTTAATCCTCTTGGCTTGGGCAGACTGACTGTTACTACAGAGATTAAGATATCCTCATTTTCTCTCCTTACTTCCCTGCTGCACCACCTTTGCTTACTCTGTGATGTGCCAATTTTTTTCTCTATTAAAAGAGTTTCTGAGACTCTGTTCAGAGCATGCCAATGTTACTTCCCTGCATTGTGCTGGTAGGAACCGTTTCCTTCCGGGGAATAAGGGACGAGTTCACATCCCAAACTCCAGGCTCCCACATGGCAGCACATTACAAAGATCACAGATAGAGATCAGCCAGATGCTAATAAATAAGAATAAGGTTTCCAGAATTTCCAGTTTAAGATGTAAATGTTTCCAGCTGCCTCATAATCCCTCACTGAAAACCAGCCAAAAACTCCCAAAAAGGGGCAGACAGAAATTTCCCTCAACATGGGGAAACCCCTCCTGGCATGGAGGTGGTATAAACATTTCCTTCTGCTAAAGGGGCATGGCTGGACCTGAGTGACACAGTGAAGCACACAGAGCAGGGGCTGTGCAGCCGGGAGCAAGTCTGCTCCGTCAGCTACAAATAATGTAGTTTATACTGCCCGTGAAGTTCCAGGGCTGCTTGGGGGCCCCTGGCCCTCAGCTGCCTGAGGATAAGTGCACTCTTTCAGCTCTTCTCAAGCTGAACAAGGTATGAATTTAACACATCAAGGACTGAGCCTTCAGCTTTGGCCTTAATTCCCTTTAAGGCCTGGTTTACCTTAAGATGCTAACGCACTATGAGGTAAATTATGAGCTCCAAGCCAAGGAGCTGTTCCAGATCAGCTGTAGTTTGCAGGCTCCAGTGGCTAACCCTGCATGAGCTACACAGTGCTAGTGGTGGCCACAGCAGCTTGTGCCACCGTGACTGGGGACAGAGATTGACCAGCCCTCTCAGTAGCAGCACCTGCCATGGCACAGGTACTTTGCAATAGGTGCCATCGCTGTGTACCACTGTCCTGTTGCCTGCATTCCAGCCTGCAAATATCCTAAATCTTGTTATCCCAGACTAACATGCTTGTGTGTGTCAAAGCCTGAGATTATCCTGTTCCAACCAGCTTTCATACACTAGGGAAACAGTTAAGAGCAAATAGCTGGAAAGCCTCCGTGTATAAACAAGCTGTTCCATCAAGAAGTCTTTTACAGTTCATTTCAAGGGGACTGAATTAAAAGAAAATAAAAAAGAATCATGATTTCAAACTGCTAAAAATGTTTAAAGGTTTGAATTTATATATATATATGTTTTAAGAGACTATCTACTTTCCTCCTCAAACTTAAAAAGATGCCTTTTACAAATCCATCTGTCAAGGTAAATCTCTCAGTCCTCAGCCCTAAGACTTTCTAACATCTAGTCTTTTTGAACATATCTTTTGCTGTTCTAAAGGATTATTTGAAATGCTTGTCTCTTAGCTATTTACATACAGAGCAAGCTGTTCATTTACATTATGTGCTTTCAGTGTGTTATCTGAGTCCTTTGTAAAGCAGACTGTTCTGAGAAGTACCTTGTTTTTCACACATATAATAGCTATTTCAGAAAAATATAACTAAGAAATCCTGAAGTTAAAATCTATGCTAAGAAATAATTTAAAGGTATAATAGGTCTGATTCTCATTTATGCTGGAGCAACGAAGCAACTTCGTATCAGTAAAGGGATATTAAGGCAGTTAAATTATCATTTACTATCCTTTAAGGTAATTCTGTGCTGCCAGCATAAGTGGTATAAAAAGGTGAAATGCAAATACAAATCAGACCAAATATATTGCTTTGAAGTGGTCCAAATTATGTTTGTAATTTCCTATTTTAATGTTGATTTACCCTTTGGCAAGAGCATCTTAGAGAGCACTTTCATAGCATCTTTAATGCCATCATGCTTCTTCTTGTCTCTTGTTGGAGGTGTTATAAAAATATGTCAAAGTCTGTGGGCCACAAAAGATTAATGGACTCACAAGAAACTCACTCAACTAGATTTTCAAATTACTTTCTTGTTCATGTGCAGTAATGGTCCCAGCTGTGAGCAAGATGCGGTCAAAAAGTACAGCTGTTGGTTATTCTTTGAGAGGATAAATCTGTTTTAATTCAGTATCACATACCCTACATTTTGAAAAAGGCATATGGGATTTCGTCACACCTCCCTCTCAGAATCTCATCTGAGCTGCTGCTATTTGGTTACATAATAGCTGGTTTTCTTTGTCCTCTCAATACACACAAACCCTGAGATCAATCACCTATTGGCAGGAGAATTGTCCTAGCATGGGAATGGGCCAGCACTGCAGAGGGAGCCCAACAATTGCTACTCGTCCCTAGTTTCCTTCCTTCCACCAGAGCTGCCAAGCTATAGTTCAAGGACAAAGAAGAGGACAGATTGCCTGTAGCTTACTGTGAGCTACTGTATCAGCCCCCTGGGACATTTAATAGAAGGGCTGAACTAGTCTGTCTTTTCTGGGGCAGATCCATTGTCCATACTGAGCCATAATGAACCTATCCTGATGCTACAAGTGTCCATTATTAATTGGTTATCAGGCCTATTTTTCCTTTTTTATGGGTCCCTGGGAGAAGCACTGGAAGAGACATAAGAATAGGCAATAAGAGATGGCATGTTTAAGAAGCTCATAAAATAAGCACTCTCTGAAATGCCTTGCCTTTGACCTTCAATCCCATTGCTGTGATTGTCTAAGGAATATAGTAACACAATAACTTTTGAGAAAACAATAGGGACCTAGCAAGAACCAGCTAACTGCATGCAGGTTGCTGGTCAAATTCTCCTCAGTTTCAGTGGATTCGACTTCTGCGTGGAAAACAAGTTCATTTTTATGCTACACCATGCTGTCTCTGAGTCTGAAGCCAAGGAACGCAGGCATGGCCAAAGCATATCAGACTTAGGCTGTTTGCCAATTTCCTGGACTATATATTTCAAATGAAAGTGTAAGAAAGTATTTATTAGATGGAGCTGTGAAATTTAGCTCTGTTTTGAAATTCTTCTTCTGATCCCAGTGGTCAGAACTGTCTTCAGAGCATGAAGTAAAAGGCTTTTGTCACTTCCTGCACTTTAGAATTAAAAATTAAATTCTGGATATTTTCCTTATTCATGTCAGTGTCCAGTTCTCTTTGAATTTTGTTCAATCTTAACAGCATTCAGGGGAGCAAGTACCACTCACATCATATGAGAAATTTTTCCTTTGATCCACATTGAACACTGGGTATCTCACATTGCTTAGGCTGTGAAATGGAGAAAACAGAATATTGTTCTGTTCTGAGTCTCTGGATTCATCACTCTGTTACATACTTCTCCTATGTACTCTGCTATTTATTCAGAGTTGAGCAATACCAGTCCTGTCAATGTCTTTGTGCTACATGCTCATTTATGGTGTGTAGTATCTTCAGATAGATGTGATCTATCTACCACTTTGCGTTTCTTCTACCACTTTCTTCTGTGGTTTGAATACCACACAGACTATCACTACTTTGCATGATATAATTCTTCGGGATTAATAAGATTAATTTTGTTCTACGTTTTCTAAAACCTTTTCTAAAGTTCTCTCATGGCTCTGATGTCAAAGCCATGCAATATAGCTCTCCCTAGGCCTCCTTGACAATGAAAGGCTATTTTTCACAGTCTTAAAACCCTTTAATTCACTGCAGTGTCACTTAGTTTCTTTAAAAACTCTCCTTGATTTTCAGATGTCCCCTTTTGGGCAAGATGTCTTTGATCATGTCCCCATTGTCTAGAAAAAATACCCCATATACTGAAGAAAGAGACATAATGGATTGCCTTTCTGCACTTATGTGTGCATAGGCTGAGTTCTGCTTCTTCAACATTTTGAGCCCAAAGAGAGATAATTCACCACAATCTGTTTTTTTCCTAGAAAGGGCTAGGGTGCTCCTGGAAACATCTTTCCTCCACACTGAATTCCTGTGCCAGACAATATCTGTTGAATTCATTTGTTCCCAACTAGGATACTGCATTCGTGACAATGTGGAGTAGACCCCTCTGGAAGCCAGCAGGAGAGAGGGGGGAGGCAGACGGGATGGGGAGGATGAAAGAAAGGAGTGAAGAATGAGGGCTCAGTGCAGAGAGACACCGCAGCACAGCCGAAGCACTGACAGGCAGAGCAGAGGGGCAGGAGCTGCCATAGACTCAGACCTCTCTGCTGACAGAATGAAATTTTCTAGGGGCCAGAGGGGAGAGGGCACGGTGGCCGCAATGCAGGAATCCAGTGAGTTGAGAAAAAACTATGTCTGAGAGCAAGGGCCTGCCAAGCAAGGACACAGCAGGCAAGGAGAGAATGATAGATGAACCCTTCTTATATCCGTTCTGCCTCAACCTACTCACCTGAGGTTTTCTGTTGATAAAATTATTATTCTAGTTTACCTTCCATTAAAATCTGGGTTGTGAGTTCGAAAGCCTTACCAGTCTTCCCTGGTAGCTCAGTACATGGAGGAGGTCTTTGCCTTTTCAGACTGGAAGTGCTCCACCTCAAAGGTCTGGCCAACTGCAGGTCTCAACACACTTCCCATATTTCTTGTTATGTTCCCACAATAAACAAGCACATTCTAAGGGTTGCATTATCTTTACTGGCTTTTTTATTAATAATGGGCAAGAAACACAATTCTTCCCCCAGAGCTGATATTGATGGGAGCATAGAGTACTTTGTTCTTAGTTCATACTTGCACAAAGCATCTCATTAAAGTAAACCTAAGTTATTCCTTTAATAAGGCGTGAGTCATGCCTGAGAAAAGACTCCAGGATTTGGTTCACATTGCTGTTGGGAGGGTATTGGTCTACTGGGAGTTGTCATTGCTCAAGGTGAGATAAAAGTTCATACCAATGGGGTAGGAACCAAATGCTCAAAAGATTTCAAACTGCTTCTGAAAATAAGAAATGCAAAGGATTTATATGCTATCTTTGTATATCTTTCCATTGAAATTCCAAGTTCTATTGAAGAAAATAAGCTACTATGTATTAAACCTTTGGGCAGAATTGAAAAGAAGCTGAAAACAAGATATGATCTCATCCTGACCATAATACCAGACTTCCCTTATTTTACACAGAGCTTGTTTTGAAGATTATTTTGAGTTCATTTGGCAATCAGCCACATTTGTCCCTTTTCCCTCTCAATTTGTCCATTTCAATGCTGCCATCTTGTGGGCCTATTTAACTGTCTGGAAGATGCTGAAAAAAGTTCCATATTGAAGCCAAGAACTATAGACTTCACAGAAATCCTTTCCTGCCAAGGACATTCCATTAATGTTTCTGGTTGTTCTTATTTTTGTCCGAATCTCATTATGAGTTGCAAAATGTGGAACCATTACAGTGCAAAGAGATATTGGCAACCAGAAAATATATCTGATAAGTAAGCCAGAGCTTTCTGTATGAGTCTTATATGTTGCAACATGGTTATCAGATAAAGCAGGCAAATCAGAGGAATTAATCTAACCACACACAAAAAAAAAACAAAAACAAAACACCAAAATATGGGTCATAAAGAGACAAGAAGCAACCACATCATTTACAAAAAATAGTGATTTTTCATCTGTTTCCCAGGAGGGCTGCTCTTGCTATGGCTTCTCACAGTTTCAGGAAAGAATGGTTCTGTTAATGGTTAAATGAAGTTTTGAAGTACAAAATCTGAATTATGCAATTAATAATCCCATCATTCCCCCTTTTTCCCTCTTCCCTTGCAGAGCTGCCACTATACAATTTCAACTGTGCCTTTGGCTGGGGATCCCAAAAGACTTTGTGCCACTGGGAGCATGACAACCAGGTGGATTTAAGGTGGGCAATCCTGACCAGCAAAACTGGGCCAATTCAAGACCACACAGGTAATCATGAGTTCACGATGTAGCCATTAAACATGGGACAAGATTGTTCTGTTTAATACCAATGTCTTCCAAAATCACAGGAGATTGAATTATACCTAAAATACATGAAGTCACAAAGATGGTTCTCCAGTAAACTTAATCCATTATAGGTAATCACAACTGACTGTAATTGTCCTTTCTGTTGGGCAATAAAGATTGTTTCTTGTCAGGAGCTGAAGATATTCCCTTCCCCTGACTTGCCTTTGGATAATCATCACCAGGGGTAGAAAAATATCTGAATGACCAAATATTTTGCAAGTATCACTGACCAACTAATACAGTTGGTCAGTTAATGAACAAACCTCACATTATTCCTGTTTGTAGTTACAGGGACAACCCACCACAGAAAAGTATTGTATGCAAGTGAAACTTCCCAGATGTGTGTGTTACCACGCCCTTGTCCTTTCCAGAAGGAGATGGAGGTTATAGCCATCCTCTGCTCACAAACAGTTTTCAAGAAATATCACCCTGGGGAATTGATTGGTTTGTTTTGTAGTAACTAACTCATAGCTCAGCATAATTAGGCAATAAATTTGATGCAGGCTAGTGGAGAAGGGAGGGCACTGTGTGACCTGCACAGCCTCTCACTTTAGTGTTCTCGCTTGCATATGTGCAGATTAATCAAATGGGTTGAGATGAATCCCCCTTCCCATTTTTGCTACCCTTTGCTTAATGAGAATGACAAGGAAATTAGACAAAATTGGACTTTTTAAATTCTGAGACACTTTCAATTGAATCTTAAGACAAGTACAGTAGTTTCAGGGGAAAAAAAACTTGTAATACTTTGACTATAAATGGCATTGTACAAATAAATGGCATCAAATTAACTAAATGCAGTTAGCTGAAGTGAAGGCTGTAATGGTGGAAAAATTGATGTAGAGTAAAGTGAAATGGCTCAGTAGGATCTGACATTGAAAGGAGGTTAAAAGCTACGTTAGCCAGAGACTGACAAAATCTAAAAGGCATGCATAAGTAAAGCTCTAATTAAGACAATGAAGACAGAGTTCCTGACCTGGCACTGCAATAATATTCTGAAAAAGAGAGCTATCTGCACTTTGCCATCAAGGATTATAGAGAGAGAACCTGTCTTCAATCAGATGAAGAAATTATATTCTTCAAATGAGATTTTGTTGTTTCCACTGGGCCCTGCTAGTGCAGAAAACTTATTTGCTCCATGAGCTTTAGCTTTAGTAAATCTTACAGGCAGACCCTTTTTCTCCTACTGCGCTAACTTTCAATATTTTCCAAAATTTTCTTTGAACTCTAAGAGCACCTTCACCTGCCAGGTTTGCCATTCGCCTGCCAGCAGGCACAGAGTGAGTGGGGTGGATGTGAGTGCAGACCACGAGCAGTCTGAATGACATTGATGTCCCAAACAAACCCTCAGCTGCAAAATGAGGGCACCCTATGTATTGGAAGAACCCCAGTGAGCAACTCCCAAGCATATCTTTCACTCAGATACATGTGTAAAGCTGAAAAAAGACACAGACATAGTCTTCAACAGCAATTGTTTGAGGACAGCAGGATACACTGGTTGTCACTTCAAATTATATATCTTATGATGAAATCTGGCCAGTGTTAGGTCTTCCAACTCAGACAGCCATTCTAATACTGTGATTATTTTCCTTTTGTCCTCCCTCTGGATTTCCCTATTACCATTCTTTGATGAGATTTGCACATGTTGTGCTGCTTTGCACAGAAGCAAAGTTGGAAAGAACATATAGACATAAGCATTCCTGCTTAAGAAGCTGGACAAGATGTTACTGCAGAAAGACAGAAAGAAAAAGAAAAGGAAAAAAAGCCTTATTTTTTTTTTTACAATTTAACTTCATCTTCTCCTATAAAGTTTTTTGGCATGCATATTGGGCAGGATACCTCTAACTGCTCAAGAAAGATGCAAACAAAAGAAAACACCCTTATCTCATGTTAGAAGAAATAATTTCCTTTCTTATTTATTAGGTCTTTATTGGGTTTAACCCACTCCTCTTTGTTCCTGGTTCCCCTCTCACTACTCTGTCCTTCTTATGCTTACCAGAGTAGCAATGCTCATCTTCCTGTCATCATTGGTGCAGGACTATACCACTGCAATCGAGCAAGTCTCAATTATACATTATTTCACATAAAATTCAAGAATGTCATGTATAGGCAAAGACCAATGCTGATAAAACACCACCCTTCCAAAACATCTTCTTTTGCCTCTTTAGGTGTTGGTATAAACAGTTATATGTATACTTATTTCAGCAATATTAGAGAAATAGTATTTCTTGTTATTACTGTTATCCTTCCTACACTTAAAAGAACTTTGTACCAATGTCAATAAATGCTGACTGCACCCTTTTCTGCGAGTGCAATGCACATCCAATCTATTCTTACACACACCAGGATGAACTTTGTGTTTTTCCACCATGACTCTCTGAAAAGACACTGTTCAAAAGCTGACTGGAATGGATGTGTGCCTGATGTAAATCAGAAGCACTTCTCTATAGTCAGTATCTTAGCAATTTTCTGTTACCAAACTAATCACACTCTCACATGCTTCTCTCTCAGCATGATTAAGAAAGTAATTTTCCAAGTTAAGGGTATTAGGTGTTCAGATTTCAATGTGTATAAATCCATTATGCCCTTGAGAAAGTACCAGCTATAATCTTACCCTTTCAGGAAAGGGCTCACAAGTATATAGAGCCCAATATATTGTTACAAAAATCAAGGGCATAACTCTGACACCATATGTGACAATGCTCAGCTTCTATTTGGGAACACTCTTTAGATCTCAGTTCCTGATCTCTGACCATGGCTGTTCAAATCCATTTCACCTTTCAGTGTTCTTCCCATTCTAATCTTGCCCCTTGAGCACAGATTACTTCAAACTGAGGTTTGTTGTTTTGTTTTTTTTAATAGCTCTTTGCACAATTAGCATAGAGTAGGCCCCAGGGATTTCTTTTTAGCCTGCTGAACCAGGGCTGGCTGTTTTCAGGAGGTGCACACTGACTAATGGAGCACATGCTGCCTCATCAAACATGCTTGTGCTTCCTCCCCTTAGCAAAAGCAAATGCCTTGTGTGTTTCATGTGGTGAACATGTTGTTAGGGTTCACTCTTGGCACAAAACATCCCAGTGAACAGCAAAGGAGATGGCCAGAAGAAAGTGTAGAATAACAGAATTGCTTGGGTTAGACAGGACCTTCAAAGGTCATTTAGTCCAGCCTCCCTGCAGTGACCAGGGACACCTTCAAACCTGACCTTGAATGTTTCTGGAGATGGGGTGTCTGCTTCCCCTCTGGACAACCTGTGTCAGTGTTTCACCACCCATCAAATTTCTTCCTTATATCTAGTCTGAAACTATTCTCTTTTAGTTTAAAACCATTACCCTTTAGGCTGTCACTGTAGGCCCTATTAAAAAGTTTGTCCTCCTCTTTGTTGTCAGTCCCCTTTACCAGCTGAAAGGCTGCATAAAATCTCCCCAGAGCCTTCTCTTCTCCAGGCTGAATAACCCCAACTATCAGCCTGTCCTCATAGGAGAGGTGCTCCAGCCCTCTGATCAGCTTTGTGGCCCTCTTCTTGGAGCATGTCAGTTTTCCTAGAGCTCCCAATAAAACGCCCTCTGACTCTCTTTTTTGTGATGCTTGACCCATCAGCATCAGAAAGCAAAAGATCAGGGGTGGTCGGGGATTCTTATGTTAACAAAGAAAATTAAAGCTGGTGGCTATTCCTAACACAGTCCTTCTGTCACAGTAGGAGATGGCAATTTCATTTACTCACAAGCTGATGAAAGCCAGAAAGGCAAAGTGGCCCGGCTGCTGAGCCCCGTGATTTACTCGCAGAACTCTGCCCACTGCATGACGTTCTGGTACCACATGGCCGGCGCGCACGTCGGCACCCTGAAGATCAAACTGCGCTACCAAAAGCCAGATGAATATGACCAGGTGCTGTGGACCCTGAGTGGGCACCAGGCAAACTACTGGAAGGAAGGACGTGTTCTTCTTCACAAGTCTGTGAAACACTACCAGGTGAGCTTGGCTGCTGCTCGCTGAACTACCACGGCCAAGGCCAGCAACGCCTCGCTGGTCATGTTTTATACACTGCAGTAAAAGATGTCACTGAAGGATTTATGTAGACAATATTACACCTACAGATGAGGTACACTTGCTGTGACTAATAATAGTGAAATATTTCATGGTTTCTCAGATTGCAGTGATACAAGCACTTTCTTATCAGATGCCAAATAAATGCTTTATAAGTCATTTATCATCAGTCACAAAACTGCCTCTTTGCCGCAGTTTTGCTGATGTAAAATTCTTTAATAAAGTCATGACAGTACATAATTTATGTTTGCCTGTATAACTTCATACAGGCAGGCAATGCAGATTTTCAGGCCACAATCAAAGCACATATAAGTGTGGCATCATGGCAAGTGAAGATGTGTGTTAACAACTAATTAAGAAATCCTGACTGCTGCAGTTATGTGCTCACATGAAAACAATGTGACCACTATCTTGTTTTTCCAGGTGGTTATTGAGGGAGAAATTGGAAAAGGAACTGGAGGAATTGCTGTGGATGATATTAAAATTGACAATCACGTAGCACAAGAGGATTGCCGAAGTAAGTGTGTAAAGCAAGAAAATTCTCATCCAAAACATTGTCTATTTTGTTTTGATAGCTGGTTTTATCTGTGTGAAAGGGATAGATTTATTAGCTAACATTATTAGCTATGTTTCCACTGAAAATATCCTGATTCAGCCCATAGCTTTATTCATAGTAAGTGCCACTAGTGTCATCATGGTATGGCAGCAGTTTGGATCAGAACTGGACATGGGTCACAGCATACTCACATTCTCACATCTCTCCCTGTATTTCATATTGCTCTTTAAATTTCTCTGCTTTTCCTATTGCAGGACCCTGTTTTAACTAATGCAAAAAATCCAATTTTATTTTTTGCCCTTTTTAGATCATTTACTATGAAGCCTTCTTAAATTCTTTTTTAAAGGACCATATCAAACCCTTACAGAATAAGCAGATAGGGTGAAAGGGCCCCTGCTCTGTCCTCTGCTGTCCTGTCATTCTGAGTTTTCTGTGGCTCATTTGCTGTAGTCATCAGCTCCCAGACACACGGGACACAAAGTAATGTTAGGACATGGCCTTTCCCAAATCTGAGCCAGGCTATTCCTGAGATGCTCTTTGAGCCCTTTTATTCCTGGCCAGTCTTGAGTTATTCCAGTCACTGCTGATCATATGCACATTGCATACTGCACGTAATTTGGCAGCAGCAGCCCCAGATAAACACAAGCAACTGAACACAGTCCTTCATAGTAGAGATGAAGCAATTACTTTTATATAAAAGAGGGAATAGAAATGAGAACTCTTAGCATTAAGAAGACAAATTTCTTCTGTGTGAGTTGGCAATACAACTAAGAGCAATAATAGAGGGTGTTCCTCACCTTTTGTAGCTAACATCCTTTTAGGGTAACCTGACAGTCTTCAGCTACGTGGTAATTTCACTGCTGGATGAGAAAACTGTACAATCTCTTTTTATCATGTGGTCCAACCCCTGGGGTTCATCAAATGCCACCAGAGTGGCAGTTAGCAGGAAAGAGAGGCAGGACACACTGCTTAGTCCTCCTGCAGTGTCCTGAGTGCCAAGAAAGGCACTGGGACCACAGTGACTTTATTTAATTGACTCCAGCATGAGAAAGAAAAATAGCTTCTTTCCTACCTCCATGTTTTTGTTGTTCAAACCAAATGTTGAGCAAAGATTTCTGCCTGGGGGAGCTAAACCTAAAAGCTCAGCCTGAAATCCAAACACAAGTGGGCTCACTGCAGTCAGTGAAACTATTCTTGTGATTAACTATACCTATGCTGATGAAGTGTTATGGAATTGGGCTCCAAAATTGTAAATACAGTGAATGAGATGCTAATTCATCACACTGATTTCTCTTTCCCAGGCATGGAAAACCCCTGCTGATAACTAAAACTGTGCCAAGACTGGGCGGAGAGGAGTTTTTTAATCTTTCTTTTTTTTCTCCATTAATTTTCAGAGCCCATTATAATGAACAGCTCTGTCAAGCCGCCATAATGATGCTCTGACACAGGAAAATCTGCTGTACCATTATTGCCAGCATGATAGTCAATCAGTGTTTGTAACCCTAATAATCAATGTCAATTCTTTTGCTTCATTAGAATCAACTGATGTGGAGAATGAAATAGATGAAGAAGAAGACCCAGAAAGTAATCAAACAGGTAAAAATTGTGTTATTTTTTAAAAGGGAATGAATTTTAATGTTTATTTTTTAAAAGGGAATGAATTTTAATGTTTATTTTAATGTGGATTTTTGCATTCTATTTATTTATTTATAGTTTGGTTCTCTAACTGCATATTGTATTAAGGTGTTTTGATTTATCTGGATAAGATGACAAGAAAACTTACATTTATTTGAAGGTTTTAATAGTTTTATTCTTCCATGTCATATGGACTTATGGACTTTTTATTATTTATACCTATCTGAAACATTTCCATTTTCCATATACCTAATTTGTTAGATTATATTCCTATATCTGCAAGCACATCATAGCCCCTCAATATTTTGTTATCTAGAAGGCTTGTCCACTGCTGAAGAAAGCACTATCATTATATCTTACAATTTATGGCTTGTGCTGTGCCTCAGTAATTAGGCTCAAAACTCTTCAGGTTAAATGTTTCACAGACCTGGCTGAAAATGCCATTATATGACCAGTCTACCAAAGCATTATCATTTCCAGTGAAATAGCTGGAATGGCTGAAAATGGATCATTACATGGATCATAGTTGTCATATTGTTCCAATAATAAAATAAACTTGAATTTTTCAGGCAATGAGCTTAATTTTTTTCTGTTACAGTCAACAGGATTGCTTAATTGATTTAAGTGAAAGACAATTTGTCCAAAAAGACTTTTTGGCTTTTCCAGCTACAATTACAGGGTTTGCTGCTTTTGGATCATTTTCATAAACTAAAAAATTTGAGGGAAAACATTATCATACCCTGTGAATATTTTGCACAAGAGGGCAGAGTGCTCTTCTGTGTCAGTTCTGCCACTATTTCCACTTCAAGATCCAATCTTAAAGTCTTTGAAGTAGAAACAAAATGGCTGGCTATTCCCAGCCAATGTCGTAGGCTCTAACCTCTCACACTGAGCTGAGTAGGATCTGACTAACATTTTTGAGCTAATACTGCAACATGGCCAAATATAATCAAAAGACCTCATTTTTAACTCCCAAGACTCCCACTTAATCCAAGGCAGAACCAGAGCTCTACTAACAGGCAGCAGATTCAAAGATTGGAGAACAGTCTGGAAAAAATCCACAGCTATTTGGGCCACATTACAGTTTCCGGCTATTTATGAACACCTTCAAGAAGCTAGGTTTTAAAATTATGTAAAAATTTATGTCCAAAAAAATATGGTCTTCTCAAAACTCCAATGGATTAAGCAAAGTTGTAACTAGGATCAGTTCTGAAAATTTTGCAATTCTTTACTCAATTTCAGGGTTTACACCTCCATACCGCAGAGGTGAGGACTATGATGACAACATCTCCAGGAAGCCAGGCAATGTCCTGAAGACCCTAGATCCAATCCTTATTACCATCATAGCCATGAGTGCACTCGGGGTGCTTTTAGGAGCCATCTGTGGAGTTGTTCTGTACTGTGCCTGTTGGCACAATGGGATGTCAGAGAGGAACTTGTCTGCACTGGAGAATTATAACTTTGAACTGGTTGATGGTGTAAAACTGAAAAAAGATAAACTAAACACACAGAATTCATACTCAGAAGCATGAAGGCGTAAAGCGACTGGAGAAGTCAGAGAATCGGGATGGAAGGACATAGCTCGGTCGTGCTGGGGAACTGTTGATCTTTTACTGTACAGGCTGAAAAGTGCATTGATGACACTGAGCCAAGCTTTTCTCAGGAGCTTCAATGAGTGTGTAACCGATGAACATGGACAACAATCTATGTTAACAACCTGAATCATGTACAGTCTGCTTTTTCTGTTGGTTTTATTTGAAATAATCGAATGCTGGTGTTGAGACCAAGTATGATTGACTTATAGTTCATTTTGTCTTTCTTTCTCTCCCTCTCTTTTGTTTTCCGTTAATGGATAATTTTGTTTTTACTGTGCAAAATCCAAGATGCTGTCACAAGATGTATTCAGTGGGGTCCTTTGGATGGACATGCTGTCTGTAGCTCAGTGCCCAGAAAATATTGGAGTAACAGCAATTTAGTGGACTTCTGCACTTGTATTTGTGTATAATTGCTCGTGTTGTGCATAGGCAAAGAAGGGTTAGGATGTTTTTGAAAGTACTGCTGCATCAGTACCGATATAGCGTGTCAGCTCTGTTTACGAAGCAATACAGTCAACTTTTATTGATGTTTTTCAGTGTTGTACTAAATTTTGTGCTTGTGAACTCCATAAAAGAGTATGTGCCATCATCAGACACAACTGGTAACCAAGTGTACTGCCGAAAAACTGAACAAAAAAAGTCCTTGGCACTGGCTAGTGTATGTCCTCTCAAGTGCCTTTTTGTTTGTACTGCTTCTCATTGTGTTAACATTAACTACAGCTTCTCTGCAGTTATGCCCTTGCCTTTAATCATATTCTGATGGCTAACTGACTAAAAGAAAAGTATATTTTAGTGTAAGAAAATAGCCTCAGCCAAGGCAAGGGCTAATCAGATTTGACAACCTGGCTCGATTGTTCTGCTTTCTGTATTTCAACTTCATGTCTCTTGACCCTTTTGTATAAAGCTGCAATATCCCCTTTTATTGTTCTTTCATATAGAATGTATTTTCAAATGTAAAATCTCTCTCCCTTGCTCTTCTCTTTCTCTCTCTCTTTGTCTCTCTGAGTAGGTTGCATAAGCATTTGCCATTGCCAAGGAAAGAAAACTTCAGCTTTAACTTGCTGGTAATGGCAAAGGATTTTATTAGAGTTTGTGTTAAAAAATAAGGGAAAATTCTTAACTTTATCCTCCAAAGTCGAACTTTGGGTTTCTTCTTAACAGCATAAAGTGACAGTATCTTTTTTCCTGATGTCATGAAACATGTCTTTTATCCTGAACAGCTTGCCTGTTAATTACACTGGGGAAAATGCTTCCCTTACTGAAAAGATTGCCTTTAAAATGAGAAACTTTCCTCCTCTTGCCCCTACCTGAACTCGGAGTTCTGTTCTCTCAGCAACCGTGTATTTTCATGCTAATCAATGCTAATTGGGCTTACTCGTGGGTACTGAGGGCAGAATGAAATCCCACAGTGTATGTAGGATATGTTCTTACCACCATGTTATATCCAACTGGCATTTCATACCAGGAGGTTTCTGTTTGACCACAAGTGCAGACAGTGACCAATTCAGTGAACTGAGAACTCTAAGCTGTCGGAAAAATGTGTTTGACAATGATGTGGCAATTTTTTAAATACTTTAGGATAAATACTATTGGTGAGATAATATCCAGCAGCCTATGCAGCTGTTCCAACAGGGTAAAAAGAAACAAGAGCATGTTTCCCACAGGGGTCCATACAAGGCACCGAGGGGGCAGAGGGGTCACTCCCCTCCTGCAGGTGCAAGGGGAGCCCCTGGGTTTCTGCAGTGACCTGCACACAGCACAGCCATAACTGGGGGGCAGCTTCAATCTTCCCCTGGGTATCTACCAACCAGCAGATAAAACCAGTGCAAACATGGGGAAAGGAACATCCTACCAAGTGCTGAACTCATGTTTTTCCCTGAGTAGAATCAGGGAAGTGATTGGGACTTTCTGAGTTAGTCTTTTCCAAAACTGCTTTTGTAGAAGAGCAATGAAATATCCTGTTCAGGATTAGGATTAAAGAAGGGCTAATGCAGCCTTGAATTACTTGGAGCAACAGAATCCACCCCTATTTATCAACCAAATGTTTTGAAGTGTATAATTTCAACAGTATGAACTATAAAACAAAAAAATTATGTAGGAAATCCACTAGTAACCCCGAAACTGAAGAAAAAGGAGGGATACAGTAGGTAAAAATGAGCTTCAAAGTTGAAAATATTTTTAAGGAAGATGCAACAGAAAAAAAATGTGGACAGTTGCTACTTCGGAGGGGTCCTAAAGGCAATGACTATCAGGAAAACCCAAACATCCACTTCAGGTCATCAAACCTTAGATTGATGGAAGAATTACCTCCCCAGCCTCTCAGCCTTGGGTCCTCCAAAAGGTGAGGCAGTGCACCTAAGGCCTGAAAGTTTTGCCTAAAAGTTAGTCTATGAGATGTCCCAAGTGACAGACTCACTTTGTCAGAGGTAGAATTTTCATTGGTTTCTAACACTGTAATTTGACCATAATGGTATTGCAGCAGCTAGTTAATTAACCCAAAGAAGAAAAGGATTTTTTCAAAACTATTTTCAGCACACCATCACTGTGTGAGTCAGGAATTAAGGGTCTGTTCTCCTTAGCTGAAAAAACTTCTAGTCCACTCACTTGACTAAGAGTTACATGCTTATATTGCCTTGAAGAGAAAATCCCACTGGGGAGCCCAAGCCCAAAACCTTTTGAAATATTCCCACTGATTTCAATAGATTCTGGACCAGCTCTATGTCTTGATCTATTTGAAAAGAAAAGCTGGTAGTTGGTGGGTTTTTTCCTTCTTTTAATATACTGAGAATAGTGAACATAGAAAGGAATTTATCTCCTTTGTGGTCTTCAGACATTACTATGATAATGAGGATCTAGCACTGAAGATTTGATTTCTCTGAAGGTAATAGAATTAAAGTTGCCCTTCAATTAAGGAAAAATGATACTGCAACTTTACATTGAAAAGTATCTTGCACTGATAAATATATTTAAAAAAATTATATGTTTATAAAGTTATTAATTTGTAAAGGCAGTGTTACAAAATGTTCAGTTTATATTGTTTTAGATTGTTTCATAATTTTTAAAGTGTAAAATAACATATTTTTTTCTTTATTGAAAAACTATAAAAATCTTCTGTAGTAAAATGATTTCATTTTACTGGTATATTATTGCTTCATGTTTTGTACCATCATAAAACTTTGTGCAAATTTTTTTTACAGAAATTTTTATTTTCTATGACAATATGACACTTGTAAATTGTTGTTTCAAAATGAACAGCGAAGCCTTAACTTTAAATGACATTTGTATTCTCAGACACTGAGTAGCATAAAAAAAACACATAGAACTGAACTGTAACTTAAATTTCCAAACTATGACTACTACATTCCAAAGAAACAGTTGAATTAAACATTTTCATAAAATATCCCATAGCTGATGTATTTTATTATACTAAAATGGATTGGTATTATTAAATGGCTGGTTTTATTTAGCAACAAGCACAGTGTTTTAACCACAATTATATTTGTTGATAGGCAGCTCCAACAAACAGACACCTTGGTGGGTTTGTTCATTGTTTAGGATAGAAGGATTCACCTTTGCCTGACTCATTCTCTTTCTATTCCTTGCTGGAATATGCTCCCACACCTGCTTTTTAGCCAAACAGCTGGGATTTAAGAAGACAAATCTGCCACCATTGCCCCTTGCCGTGGGCCACCTGATGTAACACCCTTGGGGCTTGCTCTTGGGCAGGGGTGACATTTACTGCCAAGTAATGCCCATTTTTGATGTGTTACTCCACTAAATCTCTGCTCCTGTGGTAAGGTTTGTACTCATAAGGTCCCTGCAAATTTCCATCATCAGGGAGTCATCAGGACTCCCCCAACCATGGCCAAATTTCCCAAGGGGGAGCACAAGTTGATGACTGGAGCAAATGCAGCCAGGGAAGCCCATTGGGCCTGGTTTGGCATCAGCTGGGTGCCAAACTCACCTGTGGAACTCATGGTCATGTGTAGGGAGACCTTCAAGGAGCTAGCATCCAGATCAGAAGCTTTAGATTGCACATTTCCTGCTTTATGCCATACTTACCTATCTTGTTTCCTTTTAACACTCAGCACTCTGTACATTAAAGTTTGACAAATCTTTTCTTTACATTGCATGCATGAACAAAGCCCAGACTGTCAGCATGTCTTAGGTGGAGTATAAACATTTTGCTTCAGCTACTTTACCACTCATGGGAAAAATATTGTACTTATTACCATATACTTGATCACTGTTAACACTTGAAAAGAACATACTGAATCTTGTCTCCTCAAGAGAATAGTGCTGTCTGTACCTGTTTAAAATATGAGATGGAGCTGCCACAAGCACCTGACAAAATCCCTACTCAGAGTAGGGATTTCCCCCAAAAGGTGGTTGTGAAAGTTGCTGTCCATAGAACCACAGTACCCAAATTCCTTAGAGGTGTACTTCATTGCACTCTCTTTGCTTCTGTGATAACCAGCCACAGGGCTCTTCGAGGGAAAATAAATGGCAATGGAATTGATTAGTGAAAAGAAGAAATATGTAAAGTGAATTTGTGGGGGATGATGCTTAGGAAAGAGAGACAAGTATTTTAAGTAAAGAAAATTCTCTTTCATTCAGGGAAAATTAATTTGCCTAGAAGCTAACAAATGCTTGGTGCTAAACCTTCAGTTTTCCACACCAAATAGGCTGCATAAAGCAAGGACAAAAATGGTGCAATGGGATCTGAATTACGTTTCAGAACATAACTTGTAAACTTGAAGAAAGAAGAGCAGATGGAAATAGCAGATGGGTCAGCTACAGACAAACAGTGCCAGAAGTGCACAGCTATGAAGGTCGTGGTCTTTAAAACGGGTCTTTGGCAGGTAGTGAAAGCAAACCCCTTTATTATTTCACCAATCAAATGTGCCATCCCAAATCCAGCAGCCACGTAGCCAGCCCCATTTCCTTTCCTTTAGGCAGGATATAAAATACAACTGCACAGCAAAAGGCAGGTGCAGAGGAGAGGGTGGGGGCAGCACTGCTGGCGTAGGGTTGGGTGAGGCCCATCAGCACCACGGAGATGACAGCAGTGCCCACCGGTGCAAACGCCCTCCGGAGCAGAGCTGCCCGTCCCGGTGGAGATGAAGCTCCTCCATCGTCAGAACCTACCTTTTATGAGGCAAATGAAGACCTGACAGGTGCAAGCTAACACAGCCATAATTTTGACCCACACAAATCTTTTCTTATGTGCAATTAGTCTGTTCCCAAGTCAGTTCTTCTAAGCTGCTTTGCCAAAGTCAAATGTCAAAGTTGGGCTGGATTTTCAGATTGTGGCATCTGGACATTACATCCCAGAATTCCCTTCCCATTTCTTAATTGTCCTGTCCTTTGCAATATGCCTAACAGCATATTGGTTCAAGCAACATTAATTTATTAGAGCTTTAATTTCTTATTTTATATCATTTTATGCCTCAAGTCACCCATAACCACAATTTTGTTTACAAGTGTCTGTTAAATTATAACAGAATGTGTCTGATTTTTTTTTTTTTTTTTGAAATGGGGTATGCTGTATAGATGTTTTATTTGCTGATTAGTCCCCTTGTAGTCCCTAATTGCTTTTCCACAGTAGGTCAGTTCTCTATATACATTTCCATTCTCATAGCTACACACAATCAAACCCTAATCTTATCACCTCAGGACTGATGGTGTCTCAACGTTTATAACTGAAAATCTCATTAAAAAATCTTCTGGCATTTTTCACAGATGGATGGAGTCTTATCATGTGTTCAAACCTAATTCCATCTTCAATAATCATATTCTCCTATTTAAATTTACATTGTTTTTACTCGTGTCTCAGACATTTGATTCATGTTCCTGTCATTGTACTGCATCACTGTGCACCATGCACTGTATTTTATTACAGACAGTTGTGTTTTCATAATGGGTGAGGTGGGTCTGAATTGGAAAAGGAATTTCAGTCTTACTGGAGCACCACTGGTACCAGAGAGAGAGGTCAGGTGTTTCTCTCAATGGTAGAAGGTGAGGAGAAGGTTTGGCAGGGTTTGGCAGGTGCTGGCATGGCAAACACTCAGGGATTTGATGTTGAGAGTCTGGAGCATAAAGGGCTTGCCTGAGGAAATGAGTACTTCGGGTGACAGGAGCTGCTAAGAGAATTACCAGGAAACTCCATTCATCTCAATTCCTTCATTTTTCCCTGACAAAAAAAACCCCTCACAATTCTAAAAAAACGTCTGCAATATAAAAATGTCTCTGGCATCTGCCATGCACTTTTAAATCCACAGGCATGGAAGAAGGGAGTGGGGGTACCATTCCATCTGTTAGCTGAACCTAAATGGTGGATTACTAAATTCAGAGAGGCAATGGGTGGGGATGTGGCTTTGAAGATCCAGGCAGCACCTTAGGGCTGTAAGACTGGCATTCTTCATACACCATTTTCATTTTGAAATATTATCACCTTTATTCCTTTTCATCTGCAACATATTGGTTTATGCCACTTGTTTCAAAGTAAATTGCCTGGGCTGAACTACTGGTTTGTATGGTTTTCTACTATTAATATATTTTTCTGTAGTGCAATTTATGCTTCCTTCACTGCTCAAATACTTTTGTAATATTTCCCTGTGCATTACTAAGGCATGAATAGCATGAAATAAGCCCACTCAACGCCACACATACCACGTGTCAGAAGAGAGAAGAGCCCACTTTGTCCCACACCTCCTCTTCCACATCCCTGATGGGGATGTGTACTCCATATCAGAGACCCAGACACTATATCTTTAATAAAAAATCCACCTTTCAGGGAGCCTCAATGTTTTCTACATCATGCCTGATATCTTTGCATTAATTAAATATTAATATCAATATTCTCACTAAATATTTACTTCCCAGCTTCATAACTGTGAGCATACCAGAGTGAGTCAGTGGGTCAGTCTCATTTTGCCTTTTGAGACTATTAAATAGATCACTGTGTCTCATCTTTCTCTACTTTTAACCTGCTAATCTATGTTTCTCATAGCTCTATCATCAAGAAAAAAAGACCAAACAAAAAAAAACAAACAACACAAAAGATAGCTCTATCCAATTTCTATTTACACAATTGAAAAAAATCCATTGAATCTGTAAAGAAATACAAATTTATTTTTATTTTGAAATGTGTTTTTGTGGAGTGAAGCAGAAAGTCACCAGACTGGTTGAAGGTAGTATTTGAGATGTCTGTGAAGTAGTAAAAAGACAGCCACTAAAACCTTCTGAAAATTAACCTGTAACATCTGGAAAGGATTAACAAGTCTGCAAAGTGATGAGAACACAGGAATATCAAAGTAGGCAGGTACTGGTTTTACCCCAAGCATGGCTGAAAAAATGGAAGAAAAGCAGGAAAATACTTAGTGTTAAGAGTAGATCAGAAAGGACCTTCTTATTCTTGGTTCTACTGGTTTGTCTTTAAATTAGTCCTCAGAAGATGGAAGACAAAACAAGGAATGAACTGAACTCCAACTCAGTCACACCTACAGCTCCTGTGGAATAAACCATGCTCTACAGTTACCATGCATCTCTGGGACTGAGGTTGCTACCATGACCCCTCATGTGAAAGATCCCTCAACACCAACCCCTTTTCATATTCTCCAAACAGTTACATGCAAGAAGCAATACCACTTTGTACCCATAACCTGCATTTCAAATGCTTTTTTCATGCCCTACACCATATTATCTTCCTTTTGTATTTCTTTGGCCTTTTTTCTTCTTAAGATGAGGGCTGCCAATTAAGCCACATTTCCCCAGGCTCTGTCCTATATGGTGCAGGGCACCCCAGCTCCCATTTAGCAACTTGGGAAGCCCAGTGTGGGACCAGATCTCCCATTCTCTCAGCTGATGCTTCTCCACTGTCCAAGCGTGTCCTGGCTTGATGGTTGCTTTGCATCACTATCTTGTTTGCAAGAGGAGGTCATTGAAAGTTCACCTGAAATCTAGACTCTTATTTCACTGCCATAATCTCTAGGTGACTAAGGATCATCTTTGCTACTTTTAACAAGTCTTCTCACAATCTATACCCTTTTCTTCATGCGTACTGAGGTCTTAAAGTGGTCAACTTAAAGCCATATATCTTGATAAAGTGGCTGAATTACTGCTGCTGAATGGGAGGCCATTATCTACAATTAGTTTATGGCTCTTAATAGCCATTATTGCAAAAGATGGATTTCTCGATAGGGTAAGTGTCTTACCAAAGATCCTGTTAGTAGTCCTGCTCATGAAAACTTAAATGGTAGCTGCTTTCTGGAAAAGATCAGGTTGCTCTCCAACTGAAATAAATAATTACCAGCTTATTACTATGGGTAATAAGTAGGCTATATGCATTATAATAATTATTGTAACTTAATATGAGGACTATTTGGTTCTTCTGTGCTGTGTACTGTATGCAAATGTGGGCAGCACTAGATAGACAGACTGAAAAAATGCTGTGAGGATGTCACCATATGGCTTAAGAGAAAAATACCAAACATCTCACAGCTAGAGGATGTAGTAACTTGCCTCAGAGTAGCAGCTTTTTTTCTCTGCTTACAGAAGTGTGGTGGTTAGAAGAGTTAGAATGTGTGTCTGCCAATTCATTGGAGAAAACTATGGATTTATGAATCTCCTTGAGGAAGTGCCTCCTGATGAAGGACATGAAGGAGCAGAGAGTAGAGGCAGAGTAGATGGGGTCATGAACTTCATTTTACTTCTCATCATGAGTAATAGTGCTAAACTGATAGTCAGTCAGTTCTCTCATTTTCTTTAATTTAACGCTATACTTCTTGCTCCTTGCATTACTGACCCCACATTATAACTGAACCATGCATTTTATTACAATGCTAAGCACTGCTTTTAATGCACAAGAAGATTTCATTGCTTTTTATACTGAATAGTTATGTGTGGTGAGTTTTGTTCTTTTCACATGAAGAACCGATTCAGAGCTAACAACTTGTATAATTTTAATCAAGTCTCATTTCACACAGGCTGTGAACTTTAATACAGATTTCTGTTTCTTCTGGGCTTCAAATACAGTGTACAGCTCAACACAAGTCTGACCTTGTGGTTTCATATGGGCACATACTTGCTGATGGCACTTCATTAGACATCAGTGGCGATATAGCTTTCAACCTTGTTGCCAACTTTCTTCAGAGCTGTTTCTGATTAACAATATATACATTTTAACCAATGTCACATTGTCCCTGTATTAAATATAGCAAGCACACATATGTACATATCTTTGAGATGCAGTTGTGCTTCTGCATCAGAAAATGAAGGAGTACTAGAAGCACTAGAATGGAGTGCTTGCCTAAAAGAAAAGGTGTGTGCAATTATTAAATATCTGGAGGTTTTAGTCAGGTTTGTGGATTCCTTGTAATGGTATAATGCATTTAGAAATGCAAAGAGCTTCTCTACAGGCAGAAGTATTTTCAGGCTGTTCTCTCTGCTCTTTTAGCTCACTTCCTAACTCAGATTTGAGAAAGTCTTTAATATTTAGCAAATATTTTGCTCTACTATTTTATGTATATAATATTCTTTGAGATAAATGAATTTGCATTTAATGTTTATATTGTAATAGTCCCTACAGGATTACAATTCATGGTCCTGTAAAGTTAAGCAACATTAAAAGATACAGAAAATGTACATTCCAACCTCAAAGACAGGAGCTGTAATGTGGCTGCTGTGACCACAGGTGGTTCTGAACCTAGAGTCTTTGTTAAGTACCTTTATTGCCAGCTCTGCCTCTTGTATTTTCCAAAGCAGTTCCTGGATTTTAGGATCAATACATCAGAATCATGGGATGCTAAGAAAAATGTGGTCAATGAGTCTTCAAGAGTAGCATCCAGCTTGTCTATCACTGGCAAAGCTGGGCATCATCTCCAAAGTGTGAGTTACATTCACTGTTTCAAACACTTATCCGATGGGGTGAATTCTCCTTTTAGAGTATCAGTTTCTCTTGTCTGTGCAGTAGCTTAATTAATGTTTTGGATTTAAGGGCCTATATTTTAGACTGATAAAATGAAATGAAAAAAAAATCCTAATTATTTCTAATTATGTGCAAACTAGTGGTTTTGTTTGGTTTTACCAAAGACAAGGATCTGAACCGCTTTGACTGAGTTTTACCTTAGTTCGTTTTGACCTCTGGAAGCATTGGTCCACCTGCTAGTCAGTGAGCAGAAGATAAACTTCACCACTTAGGTTATACTAGGACTCTCAAAAGCCACTGGCTCAGGTTCAGTAGTGGAGGTAAATATGTAGTTTGAAGGTAGGTGGACACTGGATCCTTCATCCCTGTGTCAGCCACTGCTACCTCCAGATTGATGATATGCCTTGAAGAAGCTTTATCCTACCCTCATACTTAGGCAGACTTGGGTCTACTCATGTCTTTATTCAGAGTCTAGAACTAAGAATTCGACCTGGTTTTTTATAGGCTTGCTAAATTTGCTTCTTAAATTGGTTTTGCTCTGGCTCTACAAGGTAATTATAGTGTTTCCTACAGTGCTGCAGTTCAGACCTGTAGTCACCTACCTCACAATCATCTATTCATTTCCTCACTTCTTTTTGTATTTTGGTTTTGTTCTGATCTATCTGTGTAACTTCACATAAAGCTGAGGATTTTCTTCTTAGAGATTTGCTCTACCTACAATTTTATTCTCTTGTGACTCTGTGAATAAAAAGCATCTATTTCAGAAGTGCAGCTCCTAATTCTCCCCAGGAAGTCTCAAACTTCTGAAACTTACAGCTTTATTTTAAAACTTCACACACATTTCTAACCATTACTTTAGATGGTTTGTTAAGTATTTTTCTCAGCAACAAGCACACTTGTGTCCATGACAGACAGCATGAAGGATGACCCAAAATCATAGTCTGCTTTTAATACAGAAGAAGGCTTAGTGAGTATATTAATGAAACCTGACAGAACCCTGAAATGAGCTGGAAGAAACTATCATCAGAAGTGTTAGTAAGAACTATTACAGTTATTATTATTGACACCACTGTGCTTGCAGTGAACCTCGAGTTCTTTTCTGATAGCTTCTTATTAGAAAAAAACATATTTCTTGTCTGAATATACATTTTAACAAAAGGGCCATGCCATGTCTTCCTTCTTCTTGCATTTATGTGGGCAACAGGACAGGTCCCAGTAGATGCCATATAAATCACCACATTGAAGAAGCTTGTTCTGATTTTTGGTGCTTGCTACACTAAAGAAACAGAGGCATTCATACTATCTTCATGTTTCTCTTCAATATACTTGCAAATCCCTATGGTTCAGATTATAATCACTTCCAAGCACAGTTTCTGTTTCTCCATCCTCACTGTGTAGAAGAAGATAAAGATTCTCTCAGTCTCTCTTCAATCATTCTAAAAAACCCACCTTTTTTCTTTTATGATTATTGTCTCAGGTCATTGCATGTTCTAAAACAAATATGATTGTGTACAGGAGACATCTGTGATCCCTTAGGTGCATGTGTTATAGAATGTCTGGAGGATATTGTGCAAACAAAATGCACAGATGATAGAGAAACAGAAAATGGCTCATCATTTCCAAGCCCTTTAAATCAGAGTAATCAGACATCCCCAAATCTGCTGAGCTATGTTGAAGCTGGAGAAAGTACAGAGCAATCAAAATGTCACTGCTCTTCCTGCTAATGGTGCTGCCAGACCCAGTTCAACAGGCCTTACTCAAGTAAAATAGCACAGAAAGTCAGATGGAGCTTTTTTGGAGAAATGTTCAGGGCTACTCTTCACTCTTGATAGCTGAAAAACAATGCCAGTGTCTTAGAGGACTACTAGCAGACAAGAAGTAAGCGCCATAGTAAAAGAAGACTATAGAAGAGATTGAAAATGTAAAGTTAATGTTAACCTACTGCAGAAGCAGAGAAGACTGGTCATTAGCAATTCACACAGGCTTTCAAATATGAAACAATAATTATAACTGTTTGTACAGATCACAATTTTAGCTTTTATCATAACAGCTTAGCTATAGCTCCCAGCACTGAAACTATTTTTATATTCAATGCAAAATATTTGTTGACCTTACTGTATGAAAACCAGGATCTGTAAGTTCAGAATATAAGAAGCCCCAGATGGCAAGTTTCAAACGACTCCTCATGCTAACAAATACACAAAGCCACTTATTACATCATTTTCTAAGGTTAGTAGCTCCTCATTCCTCAAGCAGTTGAAATAACTTCTGTTCCCTTGACATGCTGCTTGGTGCATGACTGCAGCAGATATGGGTTCACCTCAGGCACGTAACTCACAGAACTCATTAAATATCCAATTTAGCTGTTCTGAATTACAGTTTGTGAGAGCTTATTTCTCTCAATACACAAGAAACTTCAGAAGACAAGTCTCATCTTCTCCTCTCCCCCAAATCAGTTCCAGTGCTCAACTCCTGCTGTAAATTACTATTCAGTGCAAGCCAAAGTCTCGAGAACTTGCTGGCCTGTTTGCTATTGGCAAGCATATCACAATCATTCAGCAGTTTTTAGGTTTTTCTAAACTCCTCTGCTCTTTATTTCACTGGAAAGGATGAAAGCAGAGGAGGTTGATTAACATGGGCGTAGGATCTATCCAAGATTTTTGACCCAAGAATCTGGTAGCCATCATGTGCATCAACAAAAATACTTTACATCTGTAAGATTTGGCGTCATCTCAATATTCCACACACAGCAAAACTGTATGACTGTAAAATCTATTTGATGGCCATTGGTAGTGACAGGACTTGTCTTTTTGAATTCCATCTCATCTCTAGAGTAACTGAACTCTATTTGCACCATAGTTCAGCTCCTAGAAACTTGAGTTCCACCTTCCAATAAATCATTATCATTTGACTGCAAAGACTTCACTCTTTTCCAAACACTTAAGAGCAATGCAGACCCAAATCTGAGAATTAATATTCCAAAGATCATGTATATTTTTAGACCTTTAAAACAAACTACCCCCATGGAGTGAATAAAAACATATCTTGTCAGCCAATCAAGATGAAATGATCCCCTGAAGCAGGGATTTGGCACTGTGAGAATATTTTTAAAGCTTGCTTTGCAACCTGCTCGAGCACAAGCTCAACTATATAGAAAGATTTACTGAGGAGTAGTTAAAATACTGTATATTTTATGTGTGACCTTAGATTCTACATGGACAGAATAATCAAATATAAGTGAAGAGAAATAGCTCATTAAGCAATGAGTGTAACGGCAGTTTCCTAACATACGTCTTCATCTCCGTACAGACAATGGTTTCTATTGTTTTCTTTAGCTTGTGAAATAGAACCAACACTGTTGCCTTTTCAGAAAACAGAGCATTTGGCTGTGACAAATTGTCCAGTTTTTCTAACTATTCAACATACAGATTCATCTCTTTTCCGAAGATTTTTCACTAAGGGCTAACAAGAAGATACACAGCTTAGTCATATTACTGCCTTCAGCACTTAATTAAAGAGGGTGCTACTAGGAAAGTGGATTTAATCCCAGTGTTTTAATTGAGTTCTAGCTTGGCACAAGTCCACTTGTCTGGATTCAATTGGATATAGTTCTTTCCTTCTTGGTCCAGACATTACTGTTGCCTGCTCCCATTGAACTGCTGCAGCGATTCTCCCCTTGGATCTGAGCACATATAAAGGCAGTCCTAAAATACAGAAAGTCTCCTGCAAAAAAGGGATGCGACATCAAAGCTACTATTTAAAACTAAAGCATTACACCATTTATATGTTCAACTGTCTGAGGGAGGCAGCTGAGTTCACACTCTGACCCCATACTGAGTGTGATGGTGTAGCCACAACATGGAGCTCAGCACAGACAACTAAAATTAGTTCAGAAAGGCATCATCTGTCCTGCTAGCAAAACCCAAGTTATCACTTTAAAATCGTACTGGACAAGTTTATACAAGGTGCAGTGACTTCATACTGAATTACAAAGGGGACAGAGGTTTCCCTCTCACAGTCCCAGAGTGAGTGAAGCCAAAGTCCTGAATGTATTGAAGATGAGCATTACTGCGCAGTTTGCTTTTACTCATCTTTGAAAATCCTAACTAGTTAAACACAAGGGCTTTCAGAGGAGCAAATTTCTTGGAGGCAGAATTATAACAAGGAAGTTGCAAATCTTCTGCTATTAAAACTCTTATATTTATATATTATGTTAGTGGTCCATAGATGGTAAACTTCCTAGAAGTGGAGAGGAACCCAGTACAACCCAAGGTCACAGTTCAGTTGATCTTAGGGCAGAAAGGGCTCTGAATCCTGTAGATAATTACAGTCACCAGGCTATCAGTTCTTCACCAAAAAGAAAACAAAGCAACAAAATATTGAGGTCTCATTTTTTTCCACTTCACACAACAAATTTTAAAACCTGACATTGCAACCTTTCAATTCAGGATATTCTGTGATTCTATTCCATGATTCTATCTGCTGTCTCGAGCCAAAGGCATATCATGAGGAAGAGGAAAGGACAAGGGTGGAAAGAAGCAAAGAAAGGGACATGAAAGCAGGAAACTTGAAAGGAGTGAGTTAACATCCTCCTGCAAAACACCAAAGAAAGAGATCAAGTGCTGTCACAGCAGTGGGATTCATCTTCATCCTCTCTAGTCATTCACAGTGAGGTCTAAACCATCCATCTAATTTCTTTCTGTGGGTAGAGATGGGCACCTCCAGATGGCAATTCAGCTCACAATTCTCAGGTGTCTGTCCGGGTAAAAGACTAATCCCTCAAGTTCCAGAAGCCATGTAGCTACATCCACCTCTGAATCAAGGTTTCTTGGTTCATTAAGGGTTGAAATGTCAACATATGCATTGCTTACCACTCCCAGAGCCTTAATCCTCTCTCACATCTAACTTCTACAGCTCATCCCCTTAGTCCCTCCTTCAGACACAGGAAGAAGCTCTTGAAAGATACTTGAACTTTTGGAGTCAATACAGCACTGGGCATGAGATTCGTTCTATTTTAGAACTACTGAAAAACAGACTATTCTCAGCACAGATACCAGTACACCAGGTCTGTACCAGGACGATGGCTCTGTTTCCCCTGAGGTAGCATGTGTGAAATATTGAGACTACACCCCGGCCCCACATGAAAGCAAATACTAAGAATTGCACATGTTTACCAGCCTGAAAGCCCTGCCACATAATACAATTACGACCTGCCAAGCACTTGGCAGTTGCACTCTCTGAAAAAAGCGTTTTTCCACTCTCAGTTTCCCCATCCATTCTGCAGCTAAAAAGACACTAAATAACATTAGTGATAAAGAAGGAGATATTAAGAGGGGAAAAAAAAAAGAGAGCTACATTTCTTACTGAAAATAACTGTGTAATTAAATATCACTATGTGCATTGTTAGGCCTGTTGAACTTACTTGACTGCACTATATTATGAAATTAAATTCATTCACTTACCTGCCAGGAGGCAAATGTCTAACTCAAAGTTACATATCCCCAGATTCATCTTTAAGGAAAATTAGAAGATAACCAGAGGCATGTTTTGTTCTGTTGTTTTAATTTAGGATAGACCCACAAGGCTTCATACTGCACAAATTCTGGAGATTAAAAAGTGCCTTCTAAACTCATCTAAACCTCAAGTGCCCAACATTCCCATGATTTTAAGAATCACCCCAACCTCAGCACTCAAACAGGTGGTCCAGACAGCAGCTCACTCTCTCCTCTCCTCTGCACAGAGCCACTTCTTCCCAAAGGTGAAACCATGATTCATATCTGCATTTTTGCCATACTTCTCTTTTTCATGACTTCTGCTTTTAAGAAAGACTAATGCCACTGGCAGGGAATTTTCCTCCATGAGGCTGTTCTCTCCTTTCTGTCTAATGTTGTAGCTATCCTGTTATTTTGTGAGTTAGTTTATTATTGTGATTAGTCTTCAGCTTCTTCAAAGGCTGGAATAGGGGGTGACTGCCCTTAGAAATAAGTGATACAAAAGTACTTTTATCCTCTAAACTCCCCTACATTAGTCAGACTATTACTTGGGCTGGTTTTTGTTTTACACTGATATAGGGAGGTGGTACAAAAGAGGAAGTGATAATCCTAATCAAATGAGAACCTAAGTCTCAGTGTTCTTTTACCAGTTGTGACAAGTTACAGGCACTAAATTAGACTTTCATCAGTCATCTTCCCTTTCCCCTTGGAATAACTGCTCTGTTTTTCCTCTCCCGCACCTAACAATCCCACCAGTCTGCATGAGATTCAGGTTTGGTCTCACACCTTCTGTGGCAGTACTAAGGCTGCAAGAGGATCTGGGAATAAGAGAAGCTGCATGCAGCTAAATTCCTTGTCTGTGCCTAACACCGGGATCATGTCAGCTGGGCAAGAAACTGAAAGCATTTCTCAAAGCACAAATAGCTCCTCACTTTCAGAGGTAACTTCCCACAGTGGCACCTTTACTTTATAGTCCCAGCACTTGGTGACCACAATGCAGGGTGGCCAAATCCTTTGTGATCCACAGACAGTTTGCCATTACTCCCAGACTGCTCTCATTTTCTTACACTAGAGGTACCAGACCTGGGGAGAAGAGCAGGTCAAACTAGAGGACAGGAGATGAGTATGGCTGGCAAGGAGGCCACTTTGCCCATGGAGGCCTGTTGGAGGCAGGAGGGATGATTCATTGTCTCTCTCCAATGCTCCATGATGTGCAAGGAGCCAGCAGATTGCAGAACACGCCTGTGCCCTGCGGCGCTCAGAGGGAGCAGCTTGTGGCATTGCAGGTGCTGGAGGAGCTGCTGCTGCCTGTGCCTGCTGCTGCTGCTGCCTGCTCCTGCCTGCTGTCTGTTAGTGCTGCTGCTGGAGCAAGCAGGGACCAGCAGGGACACACAGCAGAGAGGGTGGGCTAGCAGCAGCAAGGTGTGATGGCCCAGGCCGTTTGGAGATGTGGGAGTTTGGAGGAGGCAGTGAAGGATTCACGTTGTTGAGAGGGTTTGAGGGAAGCAGAGGGGGATTGTGTCGGTGTCTGGGGGGACATCTCAGTTGGGACAGTGGGACTCGCAGAATGGCTGAGAGAGTCACTGGGGAGGGAAAGGCTCTCAGCCAGATGAACATGCTGGATTGTTGCTTGTAGGACCTGGCAATCTGGGCACCCCTGTCACAAGCATTTAGAGGCACTTTGGGTTCTGTCTTTCCCAAATGAGTACTTGTAAGTCGCCTTGATATTAATGAGAATTACATGCACGCATCAGGGAAAGAATAGTCCCTCTACAATGGGCATGTGACAGCTAAAGTGCATCAGTCAGGAGGGAAACAAAAGAGGTCATAATTTATGTAAAAGGTTCATTTTTAATGTAAATTCTGCCCCCAAATGTTCTGCTTACCAGCCTGAATATGTGGTATTTGGCAGCAGAAAATGAAAGGGGTGAAAAACTCACTGCTGGCAGGTAACTGCATAATGTGATAGATTGATTTAAAATCCTTGTCATCTTTCTTTTTCACCTGCATACATAACGATCCTCTGTTAGTCATTAGGGCTCCTTGTACCTTCAGCACTCTAAAAAAATATTGGCTTTGAAATGATACTTCATTGTTAAGGAATTTTTGTCAGCTAGCTCCATTTATCGATGTATCAAAGCCATTTTACAAGAGATAGGCTCCACTTTGGCACGGATAGCGCATACATTACACGCCTTGCGAGGACTCATCTCATTCCAGCACTGAGTGGAAGTGCCAATTGCCACTGCGGTACATAATGAGCCATGTCACCCGGCGCTGGGACAGCAAGGAGACGTGCATGAATCAGCCCCCAGTGTTTCCTCCCGGTCAGAGATGAGAGGAGCGGGGACATGAGGGTCACAGCAGACACATGCTTGGGGTACCCCTCTGCCCAGAGGAGCAGGGGACTCTGCGGTCAGGGATCCCAGGTGAGGGGGAACATATGTCACCAAGCTGCATTTTTCTGTTGTTCTATTTACACCTCCTCCCCCGACAGCAAGAGACAAGCCAGGAAACATTCTTTTCTGTAGCCATATGTGTGTGTGCAATAAGGATTTTTTTCAGCGTTATCGGTGATAACTGAGGGTGTCACACTGCTTTGCGAGCAAAATTTTGTAGCATAAGCCAAACAAGAGCAAGACTAACGCCAGCAACTACCTCCAAAGCTGCTCAGGCTGTCTTGGGAATTAAATCATTTTTCTTTGTCCTTTTGTTTAAATTTTTACCTTTTGTTGCCAAGCAACTGCACAAGGAAACTTAATGGCAACAGTCTCCTTTTGGACCAGGCAGGTAAGAGCTCTTTGAACTGAGTCAACTTGGTGTGGAAAAGACAAGGGTTAAGAATGGAGAAAAACCTCATGGTCATTTGGATCTTCTTGTATTTTCCATGCATCCTGGAAACAGAGGATGCTGCAGCAGAGATAGTCAAAGACAGGGCTTTTCTATGCATGGGTTTCAAGGGAACTGAACTCAAGCGCAGGCTATGTCAAAAAGAAAATACCATCGCACCCGTGAATTCCACTCTGAATTATCCTACCAACAGGCTTTCTCCCTCAAAAGGAAAATCTCAATTCACTGCCACTCAAGCACTCATAGTCTGAGCTTCTGCAGCCCAAGAAGGAATCTCTGTCTTCATTAAATCACTGTGGCTATAAACGATGCCACAGCTTCCTGCCACCAATACCTATTTCACCTTCCAGGTGAAAAACCCAAAGCCCACAGATTCCCTGTGAACTGGAACATGTATTTTTTTTAGGCTGAATGTTCTTCGCTTAAATAGTAAAAGAAGGGCCCAAGACTCTGTCTCAGACTGTCTCCCACACTCAATTTGCACAACTCACTGAGCACAGTCACAGGAGTTGAGGAGTCCTGACCATCAGGCACTGCCACCCCCCACCATCAAAGACCCCTGAGCCTGGTCTTTTCCATTGACTGCCTTGCTTTTTCTTTTAGGAATATTATTAATGATCCCAATCCTGTTTTCTAGTTACACCACATAACATCCATGTGTCTCAAGGCCAGGATTTCAAAGGACTCACATTATTCCTAATTACATCCTTCATTTCATAAACTCCTGGATTTGGAAGGTATTAATGAGATTGACCTAGTTAGTACTATTTTCAATTCATGATTTTTACCGCACCTCATGTATTTGGCATTACTCTCAGGAGCTCTGCTGCTGGCCTCAGGACACTGCACAGGGACACTTCCAGCTCTCTTTGCAGAGAAGAAACCCAATGAAAGTCAAAGCTTTCACACCCAAAAGTTCAGAAGAGCACCAATAAAAGTGTTAGTTAAAAACAAGCCTCTTGAGTTTTTAAACCAATCAAGCCAGTACAATGACATTAGAGGTTCTGATTTTAATACTGGTACTACTAAGTTGAACCAGTGAGAGCTCAGCTATTTAAACTCTGGTCCAGACATAGCCTGAATAAAGGAATTAATCTTCAAAAGCTATATGTGCTATTTGTGCTCATTTTATCTCCAAAGGCCAATAAATACATCAGTAGGATCATGAACGAGCTGTGCATGGCAGCCAGAGACTCAGTAAAAAGATGGTTTAGTTTCTTCTGGTTTTCTATGGGAACCAGAGGGAGCATGAAAAAAGACATAAGAAAGGCAGAGAACTGCTGAGGGCTCATGGCATTACTTCAGTTGAGCCAAATAGTGCACAGCCTCTCTCTCTCTCCGTCTCTCTCACTGAACAAACCTATTCAGACGTGAACATTATTCTATGTTCATCATTCACACTGGAAAAAAAGTTACTATTTCAGATGAAAAACTATACCATGATAAAAAGAAGCTGCAATCAAGCCTAATTTTTGTCACACAGTATCATAGGTGCAGTCATGAGAGTTGTGCTGAGGCTTGACTAAAAACAGTCCTATGGTATTCCACAAAGTTTGTAGGCTGAACTGACCCAGCAGTTTCTGTGTTTCTATCTAGTCTAGCATCCTGTCTCAGAGAAACAATTATACCAGCAGCTTCAAACAACAAGAAATGAAATCTCTCACAGCAAATGACTGATTACTGAAGACAAACTAGCTCAGCTTTGTAACAAATGCACCATATGCAATTACAGCATAGTATTTACAGCTCATATATGTTAAAAATCAAGAAGTCTTTGCTTTATCACTAACAGCTACATGGACCTCCAGCAGCCATAGAACTATGTCCAGAGACAACCATCTTATCCACAAGATGTCAGCTCTTTCTCACTACTTTTTCTGAACACAGTAGAGGATAGGTTATCAACCTAGCAAGGTAAATTCAGTTGTGAGCTATATGAAAGAGTAAATACTCCTGTATGGTTAAAATTGAAGAGATACAAATTTAAGATCTCAGCTAAAACTATAGAAAACCATCGATGTGCCAACATCATAATATAATTGTATGCAGCCCAACTCACAGTACTAATATGGTTTAATACTTCCTGAAAATTTTGTCTGAAATTATCAAACATTTTATTCTAGTTTGATCACATTTTATTTCTTTTAATTCAAAGTCTCTTAATCTGTGTTATTATATACGACTGATACCCTCTTAGCTCTCTTACTTCTAAACAGGAAATTACACATTAGAGTTCTCTTCTAATACATCTGACGAGGTTCACACCTATGTGTACATATGCATACCTGATCAGGACTGAGATAGAGCTAATTTTCTTCTTAGTAGTGGGTGCAGTGCTGTGTTTTGAATTTAGTAGGAGAACAATGTCAATAACACACTGACATTTTAGTTGTTGCTTGTAGCACTCACTCTTAAATCCATGACTTTTCAGTTTTTCATGCTCTGCCAGCAAGCGTGCAAGAAGCCTGGAAGGAGCACAGCCAGGACACCTGATCCAAACTGGCCACAGGGATGTTTCATGCCACAGAACACTGTGCTCAGTATATAAACTTTAGGGAGTTGTCCAGGAACCACAGGTTGCTGCTCAGGGACAGGCTGGGCATTTGTCAGTGAGTGGTGAGGAATTGTACTGTGCATCACATGTCTATCTTAAGTTTTATTTCTCTCTCTCCCTCTTTTCCATTACAATTATTGTTGTTGTTGTTTTCATTAGTGTTATTAGTAGCATCATGGTTTACTTTGTTTCAATTATTAAACTCATCTCAAACCATGAGTTTTAATTTTTTTTCCAATTCTCCTCCCTAGCCAGGGGCAGAGGTGTGTGAGTGAGTGGTTGCATGGTGCTTAGCTGCTGGCTGGGGTTAAATCACAACGTAATATTTGCTGTTAACTTGTATTTCTGTGTGACAATATGTGTTCACACCTGAAAAATCACTTTTTCCTAAAAGACAATAATAAATTTCTCTTTTCAAGCGTTCTGTGTCTCCAGAATTCCCTAAGTACCATTAAAGCCTTCCTGGTTCTTTGCAGCCCATGTAAATTAATATCAATTATATATTAATAAGACTACTCTGTGGCAGACAGCAATTCTAGACAGACCATAGACAGATCAAATTGTACCTTTAATTGTGTTTTAAAGCATGCAAAGTATAAATTCTATATAATGCTATTGAAGCTAAGAGGGCTGGGAGGATGTTGCGGTGGTGTCTGTGTTCCTTAAGAGATATGAGAGAACTCACTGACAGGAAACCATCAGGTAAGCACATACTCATAGCTCAAGGAAAGTGTCTTATAAGTTCCATGTTAATTACCCTCCCTCCTCACACACCCACTGGTTCTTAATGGACAAAGAGACCAGTGAGGCTGAGAACATTTCAGGTACACACAGGTTCTTTGCCTAGAAGAACCAAAGTCTGGAGACATCAGACACAGCCTGGCAGAGGCATCTGCATCCAGGGCAGCTGTCACCAGAGTGAGAGAAGGCCACCTTCAAAGAGACTTGAGGAGTAAAACAGCAAGAAGTCCTTGTACAGGCTGGGAGGCAGAACTGGCAGCCTGTGTTACTGGAAGTCTGAGCTGCAGAGCCTTCTGGTGCCCAGGAGATAAGGAGAGGTACTGAGCCTGCCAGAAAAGCCTGGATGCAGGATCTAAGGGTTTATCCTGAGCAATCACATGCACACATCAGCAACTGAATTATGCTACCTGTGGCCTAGCAATTGCCAGACACTGCCTGAAACTCACAGTCTCCTCCAATGAACAAGACACCTTCTTCAGATGGTATAGAGACAAGGCTTCAGGGTGTGAGGAGTTGTTGGGAACACAGGGATGAGCTCTGGAGGGATGCCTGTAGCTACTGGGGCACCTTTGTTCATCTGTAAAGAAGGATTTTATCCCCCTTCAAGAAATGCCATGCAAACAGTAGAGCACTTGGTCCTCACTAACATTTTTCCCACTGGCTTCTCATGCTAAGAATTTTTAATTTAGCAGAGTACACTAATTTTGCTATTTTAACTTTCCAGTTATCTTTGTGTCTTTTTTTTTTTTTTTTTCCCCAAGAAAGATATTAGGTTAATGCAAAGTGTTGTAGCCAGAAAATCAACAGCTTTTTTTTCTGTCCCCTGTTCTGGCACTGTCTCCCTCCATGCCATCAGCATTGTCTCAGGGCTCTCATCCTCCCAATGCCCATGAATGATTGCAATGCTTCCACAATTGGAGGAACTTGCTGGTTACATTTGACCAGCCCTATATAAATAGCAGAAATTTTAAGAGCAAGAAACTCTCTATAAGCCATATGGCATTGATAATAATATGTCAATAAATTCCTCCCTACGTGTAACAGATGCTCAAGTCAGTAGTTTCACCATACAATACAGTGCACTGTTATGTCCTTTTCTGTGAGCAAGAATAAGCCAGATGCTTTTCCACAACATACTGGCAGAAGTATGGTGCTATACTGCCAGAAAAAGCAAACTTTACTTCAGCTACAGATGAACATCTACAGAACAGCTTTTTTAATCTTGCTTCCTTAAAACTGATTAATTTGGACAGAGTATTCACCTACTGATATCTATCCAGATGATCAAATACTGTTGGAGCTGAGACAGGTTCATCATCAAGGAATATTAAATTCCCCTGATGTCACAATTATATTTTTCTTATTTCTTTCTATAATATCATTAGACAAAGGAAAAAATTAGTGATTTTCATTTTTCCTCCATTAACTACTTTTTTTCTTATTTATCTTCTTCATTCACTCTCATTTATCTTCCTTCTCATTTCCTCAGAGAGCAAACAGTGCTAACCTGCTTTCCTACTTCTCTCATTAAATATAATTTTAATTATTTTTACTTCACCTGTACCTATTAGTTCTCTAAAGTTCTGTTCCAGCTGCATATATTAGCACCTCACTATTCTAATCATTCTCTTTTGCAAATATCATCACCTAATTTTGGCATTTGGATCTTTGCTCTTTGATTCTTTAATTGGCATCTACTGCTGAATTCCTGTGGGGCTACAGTAATTCACATTACCAACTCCTAAGCCTCCCTACCTGACTATGTATCACAAATTGTTAAAGCCACCCGAAGACTGCATAACCAAGTGTTATCCTACCATTCCAGGATCCCTGGGTGCATGTTCCCATCCCGTTTCTGGCACGGGCATTGCCACTTCTGCAACCAAAAAGTCAACCAGATCACAGCTGCTCTTTCAGTTCTTTGTGCCTTTTTTGGGAGGTAAATTTTCTGCCAGATCCTGCCCAAGGGGGCCAGCAAGGAGATGAGCAGAGAGGGAGAAAGGCAGGACTGCCTTTTTTGCCCACAGGGCACACAGGAGGATTCACAGCAAGTATGAAACTGCCATCTGGTAAGTGCAAAAACCACACAGTGACAGGAAGAAATATGCATTTAGATTCTTTCCAGCTACCACTTTTCTGTTTTAATCACAATCACAGTTTCATGTGGGCAGTGCATTGCCCTTGTGGGGAGGGGGTTGCTAGTTTCTTCACTGAACTGTTGAACTTCACCAGGCCTTCAGATCAGCCAAGAGCAGAGCACACGACAAGAAACAGATGGGTTTTGCAATCCTTAGTCATCAGCTTCAACAGGAGTTTGTCTGGAGGGGAGGAGGGAAAACCACTAACGAATAGGCCTAAAAATAAATGCAAGGGTTTCCTGACATTGTTTTCTGGTCCTCTGTATTCCCCCAATGAAGGAAAAAGAACAGTGGGATTCAAGCTGCATTTTAGTTTTTTGTTAAAATTCAGATCCTAATAAAATATATAACAGGACTCAGAAACAAAAGCAGGTCTCGATAGTAGCCATGATGACCTTCACTTCTGTTGTTCCTGGGGTTTGTGAAAGAGAAAGGAAATCACCCATCATTACCAACACCCCTTCAAATTACTAGTTACAAGCTTAGGTATCCAAAGACTTTACACTTAGAGGACCTTCTTTCCTCCAAAAGCTAGACCACTTTTATAAAAGAAACCAGTATATTACATTTATAAGTAACATCTTAAACTTTTCCATGTCAGAGAATACAATGAAAGCTCTAATTGTTTCTTTCAGTATCTTTAGGGAACCTGTCAGAAATTCTCCCACATCTGCAGCAGCCAAATATACAACTTCTCTAGCAATGTATCTATCTATGTCACAGGAGAGGCTTAAAAAAGAAGCAGCAGCATTGATCTTTCAGAAATCTATACAAAAACTATTTAGGTTCATCTGTCTTGAATACCATAATGATAGAGCACAGCTCTGGCTGGCCGTTAGGTTCCTCAAAACAAGATGAAAAGTAGTAGTTTGAGTATTTATTTTCTCTTTTGGAGTACCTCATTGCAAACTGCCCTAAAGAAAAAAAATCCACAAGTTTTCCTAATGGTTTACAAAAGCAAAAAAGCCCTTGTTTAGTGGGAGAGGGCTATACAAGGTTTATATTTCAAGCAAACTCCACTGGGGTTTAGATGTATCTGGGGTCTGTCGTGCTGAAGTAGCAGTGTATGAGTTTTCTCACTGTTGCCCTTCTGATGCCCTCACCCAGCTGCTGTGGGGGAGTGAGCCTGGGCCTGTGTGGGCCTGAGCTGCCTACCAAGGTTAACTTATAACAACTTATTCCACATTTTTTGCTGTCCTAGACAGTCTTCATGTTACAGAGCTTAAGAACCCAAATTATTATTGGTTGACCTCGTAACTCATAAATTGACTTCAGTACACAGATATAGAAGTATAGCTCACAAAGTTAGGTGAAAGATATTTGCTTGACTAAAGGTTTCCAGTGTGAGGAAGTAGGGCCAGTTTAACTGGTGTAATTTGCTGCAGGGATGTTTCCTCACCTGGCTTGATGTTTGCCAGATGCTCATCCTGGTCCTCTGCTCCTGCAACACCAATAGCACCAAACTGCTTCAGCTGTTTCCCCCACTGCTCTCAGGCATTTTGCTACCCCTTGCACAGCTGCTGAGATCCTGAATCCTTTTGACCTGAGTAAGCAAGTATCCATCACCACCCTGACTTCAGATAGACAAGAATTACAGATGCCCAAAGCCACCTGCTACTCTTCCATCCTTTATTTCCTACTCATAGAGTCACACTGCTCTTGCTTGTTAGGGGCCAGAGCACTTTGAATGCAAGACAAAGATGTTATCAGCATTATTTCTGTGTACATATCCTGTTTCAGTCCTTTTCTCTTTTAGGTCCTGCCCTCCTTGTGACTCCTCCATGACCTTACCACTTGCTCTGTGAGAGTGCCTCTGGTTATTGTGCTTCTAAGCTTAGATACTTTCCTGTTATTGCTTTACCTTGATCTGCTGCATGTGCTCCCAGCAGACAAACAAGTGGAAAAATGCTGAAGCTGTGGTCAAAATGCATTAATTTGGAAGTACAGTATACCTATCTGAGGGACAGAGGAATGAAAAAGACGTCAAAACCAAAAAAAATGTATTAGATATAAGAAAGTATGTCCACAGATTACCATTTTTCTTCTGATGCAGTTTAATGTGACAGATCAGCTCACAGAGATGATCTGGGTGCTGTCCTTCACCACTTTGACCAGTGAGCTCAGGAAAGTAGCTAAATATTACACAAATTATTATCAGAGACAGTTTTGTAAAATATACACCTACAGATGTAGGGCTGCCAATGTTCGTTTGAATTTTCATTCTGCATCTCACAGCTCAAAGCCTGTGTTCTGCTGAGGGCAGGGTGTTCCTGGCTGGCTGGTGAAGCTGGAGCATCATCAGTGGAGGCAGAACACAGTGAGGAGCCAGCCAGGCTGGGAGGCAGCTGGCATCATCCGCATTGATGTAGAGACCAGCCACCAGCTCAAATCCCTTCTCCAGCTCCTGCTCATCTCCTGATAATATAATTACTTGATCACGCCCCAACCTTATCAAAGACAAACTTGAACTCTGAATCATGACATGATCTTGGGACAATTACATTTTTACAGTCAGGATGAAATGCACAACAGGAGCTTTTACAGTCAGGATGGAACTGGGAACAGAACATTTTTGGATGCTGAGAATTGACATTCTTCTTCCTGAAAAAAGACAAGCCTCAAGTCTGATTCATAGAATAAAAATAAACATTATACATGAATATAAAATTGGGGACCATTTTGTATAAAGCTATGAATATAATTTAAACCTGGAATGCATCCCCATATTCATTTGTTTTGATCTTCTACAAGGTATTAACTATATGAATTCACTGAATTCTTGATTTAGAAAAATAGTTTGACAATATTTATTACAAGCCTGTGGCTAATTATCTTCCTTACTAATAAAGTGTACTTTTATCAATGAAAATTGAAATAAAATATTGTAGTTCTACAGTGAATGTAGTGTGGTGATACATTAGTTCCTTTTCTTATAAAATGTTGGATTTACAGGTTAAAATTCATATCAAATTGCAAATATGTAAATAGAGATTTTCACTGTTTTGATAGCCTTTAGAAATAATCAAATACATATAATGTTGGCATCATTGAAAACCTGTATAGAAACCTGGTTTGTATCCAAAGTCAGTTAATCTCTTTCCAAAATGCATTCTAAATAAGAATTGATTTGGTAACATTTTAAAATTGTATTATCAAGAAAGCCAGGTCTAAACGTACCACTTTAACTTGATTTGCCATTTCTCATTATCATTTTACTATTTATTTTGTCCCATTTTTCAATTGAATGACTTAAGTATTGCCCTTGAGACACTCCTATTTATAGCATATCTTAGAATTTATTAGGTTCACAAAAATTCAGTCAATGATGTTGACCTTTACAAGAAAGAATCACTCAGACTCCTTAATTCCATTTCACTGCATTGCAGTGGTAGCTATCTTTCTCCATTTTACCTAGTTTTACTTATTTATTTCATTATCCTAAGGTTGCCTCAAACAGGAGGACATTTTCAAGCTTCAGTTTTTTATAGCCTCTTTATTAAATGCAAATTTCCTCTTTCTGTAGTTTTTCTTTTCACTGAAAACCTAGGACAACAGACAAAAAACCCTGAGATCTAAGAAAAAAATGTTGGTTAGTGAGCTACTGTAAGGACTGTTCTGCTAAGACTCAGAAGCCTTTCCTTCCACAAAAGCATGGACAAGTCCAGACTAGGGCTAAGAATCAAACTGAAAGAGTGACCATCCAGGTCACCTTACAGTAATGTGGGTTTTCTGCTTCAAAATTAATAGTAAGACCCCTAAGACTAGGAATACTAGCACATAAGAAAAGAAAAAACAAAAAAGCCAAAAGAAGCTCATGCAAAACTGAATTAACTTAGTAGATTACCAAGAGGTTAAACAAAATGTCTGCACAGGGAAGAACATACATCACTGAAAAGCTTAAGCATACCAAGTAGATAATGTGACTGTGGATTCACAGAAAAAAAGGTGATGGCAGGTTAATTAACCACATTTCATGTAGCCCTAGAAAGATCACAAAAGGAGCAGAGTCTCAGAAACGGTAGTAAAAGCTGCTATATTTTAACTTTCAGAGTTGGAATTGGTATGGATTTTGTTTGTAGCTGCTGTCACTAACTGCTGGCTGTTTCATTCTGGGGTTCAGGAGTATGTGCCCACTGAGAAAGGCCTCAGCACAGAGATTCTTTTAGAAACCCAAGAGAAGCTAGAAGGATGGCAAGCCCAGACAGTTTTAAGACACTTACTCCACCAGAGCCAAAAGCAAAAACCCCAGCTCCAATGCAATGACACAACACACAGAGGAGGCAGGTATTTATCAGGGCCATAAAGTGTCACACGTAAGGGTCAGGAAAGTTCATACTTCCAACCTTTCTTCTCACTTTCTTATGATTATGAAAATAAGTGGCAAAGTAGCTTTCTCTTTTCAAATATAACACCCTTTCTACCTCACAAGCCATCTCTGCCACCCAAAGTCACCCCATAATCTTGGCTCCTGGGAGAGCCACAGAACAGGCAAGGATCCCAGTCCCTCTGAGGCATCACAAGGCAAATGAAGTGACGTCCAGATCCAGCCTCTGGAAAACTCTCCTCCTCTTCATTTTGGAAAGTCAAACTTACCAATTTACAGCATGCATTTGCAGACAAATGGATGCTCCCTAACAGACTCTGCAGGGGCCTGTAACCATGTGGTGCTCCAGGAGAAATCCCACAGCTCCAGTGACTGCAACTACAGTACCCAGTGTCTGCCTGGTAATAGCAGCTCAGTTCTATCCCTACAAGTTGGGGATAAAAGATAAGGACCATTTCATTTTGTAGGACACAGATTAAAACAGATACCTGCAATCATAAAATTATGACAGAAAAATGCATGGCAGGGGTTTTTCAGTAAGACCAGCACCTTCTCAGCTGTCTGTCCCTGTTTAACACCTCTGCCATGCTTGAAAAAACTCCTTTTCTGTCAGGATTTTCCAGTGATAGTATTCTCTGTGACAAGTCACATGGCAATGTGAAAAATGAGATTATGCTTTCCATTCTTCCTTGATGTTTCCATGAATCACATACTCATTGTATCCCTCCACTACTTTTCCCAGGAGCAGTATTTTAGTGTGGGGAGGGTGAAAATAAAAGGAGGGTGAGATTTGTCATCAGACAGACAAAAAACTCTGGAGTGTGCTATTTATGGGATACATCTACCTTCTCACTGACCTTGCCTTCTTTGCACATTTATATATCCATTAGAATTTATTAACTATGAATACATTAGGCTCCAGGTGCATAACATAGTGTCTAGAAAATGTATTTTAATAAAATATCCCAACGGCATGTCCAGATAATGCCTGCAATGTCCCCATATGTCTCACTACACAGATCACACAACTTAGTATGCCCTGGTAATATATGACCTGCAATAGGTATCATCAGCTGCACTCATTACCATTTGAGATAGGACAAAAAGGCAAGCTCCTATTAAGTGGTTTTGGGTTTCTAACTGTTGTATTTGATACTTAAGAGCATAATATTTTAATTAAGGGGGTTGTTTTCCCATTATGGAAATCATTCTGAAGCAACTTTCCTCCTGGTTGCTTAAGCAGGTTCATTACAATGCAATGCAATTTACCCAGCTGGACAGGTCTGCAGGTGGCCAGAAACCCATTAGAGAGGTATCTACCTACTACAGGGGAAACTAATATTCAGGAGACAGGAAATCTCACAGGGACTTCGATTTTGCCAGGCATTAACACAGCTGACTGGGTAGCAGGTGGCTGGAACCATAAATTTCCCTGTAACTTATTTATTAGGTCTCCCTTGCCTCCCTTCTTCTAGAATGATAACATGCTCTTGGCATTGATAAACCCCAGCAAGGGCACACTGTAAAGACACAAGTAGCAAAGTCTTGATAAATATTTTTTATCTATTTGACCTGAGCTATTTGAGCCAAACTGGAGTCTTTTTCTTTTCTTTTCTGAGGAGAAAATAAAATATTCCTATGATGCAAACCTCCCCTTTTAGAAATAATTTATAACTGCCTGTCTTCCTGAACAGAATAAGAGTCAAAGAGGAATTAGATTCTTCTGACACAGCTCCAAACCTCCTTTCAGCTAACTCTTTGCCTGCAAAGCTTTCCCTCAGCTTTTTTTCCCCTACACTATGATCTGGTTTTCCTCTCTGCTTTTTCCACTCTCAATACTTCCATCATGTTTTCTCTCCCATTAAAGTCTTAGTCCCTATGCTCATTCCTGTGGAAATTATTTGAGCTACAAAGTTTGGTTTTCACTCATCATATGCCTGTGTACTGCTTATATGTTTCAGTTACCTGGTGCCCCCAAGGAACTCATCTGGAGTTCATGCTTCCGTGGAAGGCTCATCATCACATTCACCAGCTCTAAAGAGGTTTACCTCTGTGTAAACCAGAACACAGAAAAGAAGAACATTTTCCATTCATTCTGGGAGGAAAAGCATAGAAAATCTCTCATGAGTGCTTTGGGAGTAGTTATTCAAATTCCCTAGAACATTCTGAAAATTTCAGCATTGACAAAAGCCGAGGTCTGTGTGAGTGCACTGCATTGCTTACAGAGCAGCTTGTGAAGCAGCACTCATGACATCCTCAGTTTCACAGCACACTCTGCTACAGCAAAGCAGAAACTTGCATTTAGATATTTCTTTCATGGTTCATTCAGGACAATCTCATATTCCCCCCTCCAGCTCCATGACCACATGTGCCACTTGTGGATGGCTGTGGATTTGTGTGGGATGTACTGGAGCTGCCTCAGTAGTCCCCCATCCCTGTGTCACAAGTGTCCCACGTCACAGTCTGACACACCACTAACTCTTGTACTGCAGAAAGAGGTCCTGGAGAGGCACAGGAGCATATGGAGAGCCATGGTATCCATCTTTCAAGACCAAAAGTTTTTGGGGAAAGCATTGCTTTATGTGTATTGAAGAAATACTTCTCCCTGCGAACACCCACACAAGTTTTCCTGGAACTCACAGTCTCTGAGCAAGCAACAGATCCAGAAAGTTGATATAGTTACTGTAAGTGACTTGGAGAATGGAAGCAGGTCTTATACCTGCTTCTAAGAAATTTCATTAATAAGTAAACATATCCATAAATATTCTGAATAAAACAAGGGCGAGACATACATTTCATCCACTTAGCAGCAGGAAAGCAGGAAAGGATTTCTTTTCACAGGCTCTTCCTGTAAATTATATGGGAGAGCTGCATAAATCTTCTTTGACCTGCTTTAGCCATACACTATGTTTTCCTGTTAAAATATTCACATAGAATTAAGTATCCACTAGGCAGACAGATGGGAGCAGAGACTATGGAGATGTAAGAGGAGTCTGTCACAGAAACGGACTCCTCCTCACAATACAAATTACAAAAATCTCTAAAGTGGTCAATGTAAATTGAATATCTTGAACTGGCTAATTAACTTAACTAATTGTCATTTCCTTTGTCCTTTCTCCTAAATCATTCCAACTTTTCTCTGTTAAAGCTGGCACCAAGAAAACAAACCATTACAGTACCACACACTGTTACTAGACAAATCCTGCTGGCTTCAGTCACACACCTCATCTTCATGACAGTCTAAGGCCTTCAAAATAAGGCTTTAAATAATAAACTCAACCACAAATATACCACCATTCTAATAAATTCACATTAGACATTCAGACACTATGGCAATAAGAGGTTAGACGGCTAGAAAAATACACAAAGCCACTTGAAACACAATTACAAAGGAAAAGCTTTCAGCTGTGTTTTCCCTTTTTAAAAAGAAAGCAATGCATTGTTCCTTCAATACCTTCCATTCTTGCCTTCCTTCCAAGTGGAAGAGAAAAGGGCCATTTTGCAATCTCTTGACCCGAAAGAAAACATCTGTATCAACCTCAGGGATTCTTGGGTTAGGCCCCAAAACATTTTCTTCGTGGCTGTCCTGGACTTTTATGGAAAAACCACTAGCCTGTGGAGTGTAGAAGTTTCTTACAAAGTACCCTTCTACCCAAATACCTGCCTATGAGCTGTGTCCTGATTAGCTCCAAGGTGAGCAAATGCCATCACATCCTCCTCAGCAAGTGGACACCTACCCTGAAAAAAACAAATGTAGTTAATTCCAAATCATCAGGACACCAATTCCAAATGGAGCCAAGCATCAGGCACACCAGATACATCCAAAGAAGTAGTGTTTGATGTTGGCTTGTCCCAGAACACTTTGTTCAACATTCAGGAGCCTTACATCAACCTACATAAGAAGTAAGCTCCCTACTTAAACAAAGGAAAAAGCACTTCATTCACATGCTCCACATGAGTCTGCAGAGGTACTCGGTCCCTGCAGTGCTTGCAGAATCCCACACACCTAATTGCAGCAGTGTGAATTCCCCCCGACAAGACTAAACACTGACAAGGTTTTTCACTGCCTAAGTAATGATGGTAGGTGATCAGAATCTGGCTTAATACCACATAAAAATCCTTGGAGGTGAATATTCCCCCAAAATGTATTCTGTTTAATTTCCTGGTAGGAAAAGTGACTGCTTGTGATGACCCTTTGTGGAGCAAAGTGGTTGCAAGCTATACATTTTACTTGATTTTTCTCTAAGGTTTGGTTTTAATGTTTCTGCATATTTCTATTGCTTTTCCCCCCCTTTGTATTTAGGCACAAGTTTTGTTTACTATGTCATTTAGCTCATCTGAGAACAATCACAAGCTCCATTAGACCACACTGGCTATATATGGCTTTAATTATTTTTTCATAGAAAATTCTAACACTGGAGCAGAGTAATAGAGTGGTTGTGACAAATCTTGCTACAAATTCTTACGTGGGAGTGTATGTGGTGGGAACAGGGCCTGGGGAGGGCTAATGGAGAGGCAGGAGAAGGCAGAACTGTTCTTTGGGGGTTCTCTAAGGAGAAGAATCTTGGGGAAATATTTCCGTATTCTACACATTCTAAAAGTACTTCCATCTTTAATGTCATATGGTCAGAATTACAGATTCATCATGCACTAAAATCTAAATCAGGTCACTAGTCACTTGGTGAGAGGATAGTCATATTTTATTAAAACTTTTAAGCCATTTTGATCTGATACATTTTCATAATGCTTTATCTGTAAGCCATATTTTTCTATTCCTGTATTTGCTGTTTAGCCTGCCTTACGTCACAATAAAAAAGTTCTGCCATCTGGCAGAACAATCACAGCCTTGCAAATTAGAACATAATTCTATACTTTCTTGGTATTTTTTTTGGCAAAGCTTTCGTCCCAAAGTATGAATTCTCCTTACAAGCTACAAAGTATTTCCTAAGATATTTACAGCCAGAAAAACTTTGGTACAAAGTGTCTCTTTTTACCAACTCATGCTGCTTCTTAAGGCAGGGGAAAATAGGCCTCAACATCCTTAATGCTCTTGGCTTTCACTTCATCAAGGCTTTTCTGTTGAAACATTCAATATTGTCGATAGGAGAATTCTTGTGCTGGCAAGACAGTTTTCCTCTTTCAAGGGATCATAAAATAGCATTATGCAATGAGAGGACCTTTATTCAAATCCTACATAGTAGAGGTTGTTCCACTGCCAAGGTTGTCAAGGTCTAAATCTTGGCCTGTCTTTTCCATGTCCAGGATATTTGCCATTACTTCATCTCCAAAGAACTATTTCTTTTTCTCCAATCTCCCCTAAACACACCTAAAGAAAAGCCTTGAATCCTCCAGTAAGTCAGTTTAAGAGCATACAAGCAGCCTGTGAATGCTCCCCAGAGAAGCCAGCAGAGTCTGAGGGAAGACTCCAGCTGGGATGAGGACAGCCACACGTGGTTTTCCTGCAGGCAAGAGGCTGCTGCCCATGGAGGGGTAGGGCAGATTTGCAGGGGTCTGTGAAAATCTGTGTGGAAAGTCTTTAGTCCTTCACCTTCCTCACAGTTTTGTGGTATTTTTCAAACTGCCTGGCTAGGACCTGTGAATTGGCAGGCACCACTGACCTTCTGGCAATATAACGAGGACTTCAGACCCATTGTTTCAGTTCCAGACTCCACTTCTTTGAAACAAATAGTTGGTGCACAGTGATTGTATAAATATGCACAGAACTCCAGAAATTTCCAGCCTCGCAATTCCATTGTTCTGCTGTGATCTCTGGTTCTCAGGGGCCTTTAGCCCTTGTCACTAAAATCCTGATGGTGAGGAACAGATAACTTAATTACCTTGAAATTGAAGTTTCAGGCTCAGTGTTACCTAGCAATGCGTGCATCGAAAGCATTATGTTTTAAAAGCCATCTGAAAGCATGGGAAGGTTGCCAGCTATTCAAATATTGTCATAGTTCTGATTTTCTCCAGCTCCCCTGATAGGCACTCAGAAATGAGACCAGCCTTCGAAGGAGGAAAGATAGCTGGAATAAAGATAAATCCATTTATATAACCTGAAAATTTCAAAGCAAAGAGCTGTACTTGGTTTTAGTGTAGTCATGTGGGTGCCCTCACTTCTCACTGGGGAAGAAGTGCCTCTCTTCACTCTCTGCTGCCTGGAGGAGGCAGGTTCCTATCAGTGGGTCAGGAGTCCTACAACCACAGGTTTTTTAACAGGATGCTTTATCAGGGTGTCTCTGACAGGCCCACAAGATTGCCAGAGTGACTATACTGTGTTTATTGTGGATTTCTGCCTCCTGGTCCTCACTGTGAAAGCTCAATTTCAAGGAAAATGGAAGCCCAGGAAGCCATGGTAACCCTTGAGAGATTCACCCTGATTCATCTTTTTCACCATCACTTCTTACATCACCTGCCTGTCCAGGCCTGTTACCGCTCTGCAAATGAAAGCCTGATGATGGACAAAGGGCTGGCTGTCATCTTGGCTGACGTGCTCTGCTCGCTGCTTGGTTGTATAATCCTTTGCTGTGTCCCACCACAGCTTCTGCAGACTTTGGGGCAGGACCTGTCATTTCATGCTGGAGCTTCTCTGACAGGTCCTGGTCCAAGATGAAGGCTGCTGAGCTCTACTATGATAAAAATAAGTAAATTAGACTCTGGGCAGTCTTTGTCCCATGTCACATTACAGAGCTCAGAGAATCTCCACCATATGATTTCATCTATGTATGTTTGTCCAACAGAAGGAGTTACTTGTCACACAAATGTAACTGGCCACTATAACCCATTCTCAGAGATTTAGTGCTCTTTTCCTTGGAAAAGTTCTACATTTTAGTATGGTGCACTCTCTTCTCTGGAAGCATCTTCAGAGCTGGACAGAATAAAATAGGAAGTGAAGGAACAGTGAGATCAAACAATGTGGAAGGTCAGAGGAAAGTGTAAATTACCTCACAGCCATTTACCTCTCCCAACCTGTCCCAGGATGGAGCAGCTCCTCTCTTCAAAGTGATGACAAAGCTCCTCTGCACAACCCTTTTGCCATTCTCACTTCCTTCCACTGCTGCCAACAATCCTATAGATGCCGCCTTAAAGAATCTGCCCATTTGAGCTAAACCCCTGTGTTTGTACTGAAACACAGAAGGAGCTCATTAAACTTCTCTTAGATAAATTGTTTAGACTAAGTAATTCTCTCCTTCCTACCCTTACGTGTCCAACCTATTGTTTATAGCCAGCATTCCAGGCTGTGTGTGATGAAAATGCTGATGTGTTTCCTGAGTTACAGACCCAGGCTTTATCTCATCTTTCATTTAGGAAACTGGCTGCTTTATCATTTTATACTGCTGTGTGCAATGTTTATTTTTCCCCCATTATTAACATTGTATAGAAGGAAGTGCCCAGCCCCATCAGCTGGAAGCTGCATTGTGCACACCATACACAAACACACACAAAATAAAGGGAATAGTGTAAAAGTTTGGAGAAATCTACACACAGTTCACAAATTCTTTTTGATACTGGGGACAGCCTCTGGGTAACAGTGTCCACGTGTATTTATATCCTTCACACACTATCATGATGTGGAGTTTGCTGGTATCCTCTGCTGCCTTTAAGTTCCATTTTTCAATCAAAATCCACAGGATGTGACAAAAAAAACCTCCTGCTCTTTGAGCAGACCTAATAATGATCACCTATTCATCTGGAGTCCTTTTAGAAATTACTCCTTCCCAGCTTTTCCTCTGTTTGATTTCCAGGGGAGACATCACTAAGCAGTGACTCACCCAAAGGATCATGAAAGCAGCAAAGGCGACCCAGGTTGCACATGAATCTATGACTAGATATTCTGGTCAATAACAACCTAATTGGAAAAGTCAGAGACAAGCCCATGATTTAGAGAAGCTATGTTTAAGAGAAAAAGAATCCTGAATTTCCGATAGGATTTGATTTAAATCCAAAGAATGCACAAGTGGTTAGCAAAAAGAGGCACATACTTATTCTTTCATCTAGAAGAGATATCTCTTGGGCTAGTTCAAGTGCATTGATTTTTTAAATCAATTTTTGCAAAGCCTGTTTAACTTTTTGCTGTAACTACTGAAAGTAGTGAGTACTGGGAGAAAAAAAAAGTATTTATTCTAATATTAAAAAGAAGAAGAGCAGAGGTTGTAGGGCCTAAAAGCAACTGAATTAAAAGATGTCATCACTGTGGAGGTGTAAAATTGCCTATTTTGGGCTTTCTATTGCCTGTGAGGACAGCTTCTAAATCTGAAACATTCTCACATGTGGTTGTCACCACAATTATTTTCAGTTACTGTTTTTATCAAGTGGATGCATTGCATGCACATAGTGGATTGCCAGGGATTACTGAAGGATCCCAGAAATAAGATTATCATACCCTCTTAATGTCAGACAGTTCAACTCTTCCTAGAGATTCTATCAATTGCTCTTCTTGAAGCAATTTTCTTTTCATAATAATAAGCATTCTGCTAAAAGCATTTTCCTTCTGAATTTCACCTACAACCATAGAATACCCAGAAAATTAGTTACCAGTTCAATCTTTCTTTTGACGTGGTTTATCTACAGTTGCTTATGCTGATCTTTCTTTGCAAAGAAATATCTCTCCAAAATAACTTGCATTTACCTAAAGTGGAACAAAGGGTCCTGACAAAAATACATCTGTCAAAATCCAGCTTGAACTTAGACTTGCTGCTTGGGTCTGCTTCCTTCCCTCCCCACACCCAGTAGCATTTTTTTCTCTAATTCAAATAGTTTCAATTCCATTTAATATTCCCTTTCTCAACACCTCACTTCCTCATTAATTTGCAGAACAATGTGTGGCTTCAAATGTTTGCCCTGTGGTCATCCACGAAGCTCACATAACCAATGCCAGAGCTATATAACAATGTCCAAGGATTAATTGTCAGAGACTCGGGCCGGGTGGATTCAATTTTCTGAATTTTCACAGACTTTTCATAAATAATCTTGGCAAGGTTCAAACCACCTTGGAGTTGCTGAATTTTCAGCAAGGTTCTGAGCTCTCCAGACATATTTTTTTTACACCACTTAAAATTAGTCACTTACTACAACACTCATCTCAAGGTATTCAGTTTAGTTATTTTGGGATCAATAAAAACAGATGTACTGAACAGTGACAGACTAAACCAAAATAGTTTAGAGATGAAGTGTGTAAACTGCTCTTCTCATTCTGAGCATGGTATCTCCTGCAGGGGCCCTGGAGGCAAGGCCCATGCAGTACCAAAACAGGATCTGAGCCTGTATTAGACTTACACTATATCCAGCTGCAGCACAGGGACATTCAGTACATTTGCTTTGAGCCAAATTTCTCTTCTTCCCGTTCAGGGACTGTCACAGCACTGATGTGCTGTATTCCAGTGCACTGTGGTTGTGATGTGATCTAGTGGTTGTTATACCTTAGTGCAAGCTGCAGGTGATGTTTAAACTCTGACATCTGTCTAGAATCTGAAAGAGCTGTTTCAGTGCTCTCCCCTCCCAGGGTTCTCTTTTCTCCTTCCCTTTTCCAGCCCTGGTGCCAGCAGCAGGAAGGGTTCGCCTCCCGCCTGCCAGCGCTGTGCACGGGAGGCAGGACTGCAATGGTCTGACACGGGCGGGATGCGGGACATCCTTCCCCTGGAACGCAGGCGAACCTGCTCAGGATGTCTGCTTCTCACAGGGAACACTAGATGGCACACAGCAACCGCCGCATTGCTGCTTTTTTGGTTCGGAAGCCAAAAATTTGTTTCAATGCATCAGCCTGGAATGCGGCTAAAAGGACTGAGCAAAACATGAGCCTAAGTACGCTATTAAACCCCACTGGGCAGATAGCCTTTCCAATAAAATTTCACCCCTCTTACTCTGTCAAGAGTTATTTTTCTATTTATAGCTGCCTATCTTGGCAGCCTCAGAAAGTAAACAGATACTTTATTTAGTGGCTTGTTGACAGGCAAAGGGAAGCTCATTTTGGTGCAATGTGAAATAACAGAGTGGCACGCAAAGTAAAGCCCACTTGGCCCAGCAACCTCTACAGTCCAAAATATAACTGGTGGGACAAGATTCAAGTGATATAATTATCTATCACAGGGATTCTATTAAAGGACCTGTGCTTCACTTTGTAAGTAAAATCAAGTACTCACTTGCACTTTTTATATAGCTATAAGTATTTTTTCCCCTGTCCCAAGAGACCTAGATTCCAAGAAACAGAAATTTTGCCCTTACAACTTCATATGGTTTATTGGATCTGTGCTTACTATGGGTCTGTTTTAATTCGGGGGGGTGGGGGGGGAGGAACAAAGAAAAGCATTTACAGAAGGACTCTTCACACTTCATTTCCAAAATATTGAAGCAGTCAGTTCCTGGTGCTACTTCACAGGTTCAACAAGCATAAAGTGATGAAGGATCTGGAGCACCAGTCTTAGGAGGAGTGGCTGAGGGAGCTAGGGGTGTTTAGCCTGGTGAAAAGGGGGCTCAGAGGGGACCTTACCAATCTCTGCAACTGCCTTAAAGGAGGGTGTAGACAAGTTGAGGTCAGCCTCTTTTTTCAAGTAACAAGTGATAGGACAAGAAGAAATGGCCTCAATTTGCACCAGGGGAGGTTCAAATTGGATATTAGGACAAATATCTTCAAAAGAGTTGTCAGGCATTGGAACAGGCTGCTGAGAGAAGTGGTTGAGTCACCATCCATAAAGATATCTACAAAATGTGCAGATGTGGCACTTAGGAACATGGTTTTGTGGTGGACTTGGCAGTGCTGGGTTAATGGCTGGATGTGATGATCTTAAAGGTCTTTCCCAACCTAAATGATTCTATGATTCTACAACTCTAACTTCTGTGAATGTGTGAGGTTACTATTTAACTGAAAAAATGTGAACTTTCAATTTCCTGCCTACTGCTAGTAATTGGCATGGCTTCTTTGGAAAAGAGAACCATGTCCACGATTACATGACTGAGGTTCAATCCTAAACTCACCAAAGCGGGAAGCTGTAAACAGCAGTTTACTGGCAGAAGGGTGAAATCCTTCCTTGCCTGTATTAACTAGCTGACACAGGGGCAGAAAGGGGAGCCTTGACTCTGAAGTGGGCTAGGAAGATACCTAGGGGCCCCCTAGAAGGGGACTTTTCTGAGAAAGCAACCTCAAGCTGTAGAATCAAGACCAGTGCAAAGCACCCACCAGGTTGAGAGATGACTAGTCTAGGGAGAAAGGACATTCAGTGCTAACCAGAGTCTCTGCCAGATAAGAGTGTTGGGGTTTTTTGTTACTTTCATTTCTGTTCATGTATTTTTGCATGTTCTGCATTTCATGGGGTTTTTTTCCAGCTATGTAAATAAGTAGTTTTATTTGCTTTTAACTTGCTCCTGTTTGTGTCAAAAATAACTTCTGAGTTACTGGCTGAACTTTATGGTATTCCAGTACTCCAAGACAGCCATCCTAAAAAAACAGAGCTCTGGATACCTCTCCCCTGCTTCTCCTCTTTGCCCCATATAACAAGGTATGTTTCTACATAGTTTCAGGGACCAGTTTGAGATGGAAAAATAGATGCCTTGTGAGAAGAATTTATGCCTGGAAGTATCATTAACCTAAAAAATTCTTCAGCATTAAGTAAAAAAGAAGGGAGGAAGAACAGAAAAATTAATGGATTTTTTAAACTACATGTAATAATAATTACTGATATCTTATTTTTCAGTTTCAAGTTAAATTCCTGTCCTACCAAACATTCCAGCCAGTTTGAGCTAAGTAATATTTATTTCAAGGATACCATGGTAAGCAAACTGATGAAAAAATTTTAGTACTGTGTAAATCCACATTCTGGCTTACAGGAAATACACTTCCAAAAATGCTGCTGCAAAGTTGTGAGTGTGTGTTGACAGTTTGCTGTAAGAGCTGCATGTAATTAACAGAAGCATATAAACAATTCTCCCATCTTTTGTAAAGAGTCATAATTTTTTATGTTACTTGGAACTGTAGTTGCTATTTTTGTATTTGTTGCTTGAAATGTTTTTTTAACTTCATCACATCACTAATCACATCAAATTAATGAAGAGTGGTTGCAAGCTTCCCAACAGCATAGGAATGCTTGAACATACCTGTCTCATACCCAAGGACAGACAGTGAGAAGCAACTTCAGGCACCAGAATCTTGTGCCTGGGACCAGTTGAATGCTGATCCAGCTCTACCATTTTCAGAACCACACCATTACTGCACTTGAAGTTGACCTGTTCCAGTTGTACTGGACTGATGGGAAGTGACTGAGATGTTCCTTTTCAAAGGCATTCCTTTACAAAGGCATTGAGGTCCCAGAGCCAAATTCCTACCAGCCTATCTGAAAATGTCCTTGGGGTTTACCTGCATCTGTAACACATACACACCTAAATATTTCTCACTAACATTCTATGGTAAATCTTGAAAATTGATAGCAGGAACTTAGTAGCATATATTTTAATAAAACTACAGAGAAATTGAATGTTAGTATTTTTACTAACATTTTTTCTCTAAACATATGGTATTATTCTACTCTACATTTTGTTCTATCGACTGTGCAAGAAAAAGTAAAAAATCTGAGTTGGTCACAGTCCAGAGGAAAAAAGAGCAGATTGGAAACAGAAGCAGTGTGATCTAGGCTGTACACTGGCAACAGACTTCAGGCTGTAAATTGCAAACAGTAAAAGAACATGCAAGGGCTGGTGGTGGAGGATACCTCATCAGTTGAGGCTTTCAAGCAAAAAAGTGAAAAGCTCAGTGAAAGATATGCTTTATTCAAACAGGCGTTTATGCAAGGCTTGTGTTATGTAGGAGATAAACTAGATGATCTCAAGGATCCCTTATGGCTTTACAGCCTATGAATAAAGAGCCTCTTTCACTGTAAGAGACTCAGTATTTCAGCTGCTTTGGACCCAACGTGGTGTAAGCAGGACTGCCACAAAGCAGGAATTGTGTCACATACTTCTAATGCCGTGAAGGCCCCTGCAGAACACAATGGGGGACAAGTGTGTGAAAGAAGTCCTTTCAGTGCCCCATCAGGTCAGTTGTTTGAGCACAAAGCTGGGCTGAGTAAAGAATTACAGTATCTTACTTCTCCTCTCACATTATGAATCTCTTTCACTGACATATCCACAGAACCATTAAATTTGATATTATGGCTGCACAAATATGAAGTCTTTGGAGATTGGTGAGAGGTATACAAGTCTTCTGTGTTGCTGTTTCATGTGATCACTGTTTGGAGGGGAAAAGGGGAATTTAGAACAGAATTTAACTTGGTTTATGAGAGAATCTTTCAGATTCAGATTCAAATGCTGATCAGAAGAGTGATTTGTTTATTTAAAGGGTAAAATAGAAATACTGACAGATTGTCCACTCTGAATTCCAAATTAGAAACAATTTACTCCACTAATAGAAGCTACCAGTAATAGGGTCTAGACAATGGAAGAACTGGGTTATTAAAAGGGATTACATCTGACAAACAAAGACACTTTGTTTCTTCCTATAAAAATGAAAACAATTTCATGGATATAATCTGCAAGAACTTGATGTTAGGAAGCATTTGAAACAGTAACTGCGGTACCTTAAATGATACTTGGCTTGAAGAAACCCCCTAAGCTCAACTGTAGCTTCTGCAGTAATTTTGGCTGATGTGCAGAAATGCATAAACAAGCTCTTCCCCAGCTACTTCAGATATTACAAAGCACATAACCATGACAGCACAGAGCTCATCTCCAGTTAACCACAGAGCCTTCCTAGGTGCCTACTGCAAACCTTTCCATGTTTCATTTGGCCATTGCTATAGAGCCATCTGTAACAAAGTTAATTTCTACTGGAAGCCAGTTCAGATCATTTTTCATTTAACAGTAGTTACAGCAGTAAGCAAAAGACAGATATACTCAGAATAGCTGGTGATGAAAACCAAAATAATTCTGAATAAAATAATTGTGAGCTGAAAGAAAGAACAGTACATGTCCAACAGGAAAATTGTTATGAGTCTTATTTAAAATATTTGTTAAAGATTTAGAAGAGGGATAAACACTACATTTTGAAAGGAAAATTATGCTGATTTAAAATGGGTTGCATATCTACAGTTCATATAAAACACCATTTATTTCTGGAATGCAAAAAATATTTCAAGCAGAAATATTTACTCTCACAATCCACTCTGAGAACTCAACTTCTTATCTTGTTTACTGGAGTAAACTTCAGTTCAAAGGTTACTTCTTGATGTCCTTCAAAAATAAGCATATTATACACATCCTTTTTGGTGTAGGCTAGCTTCATGGGGGTTTGTGTTTGTCCTGTTCATTAACAGTAGGGATAAAGGCCAAAGTCCTCAGTTCAGCAAGGCAGAAACTAGGAAAAAGCAGAAGAGGAATGGCCCCAGTTCAGGCTGGATTTGAAGCATGCACATTCTTTCTCCCTTCACCACATTCTTTTCCCCTCTTGCCGATAATGCCACACCATTTCATGAGTAAGAGCTTCCTTTTTGTTTCTGCACCCTCATTTCCTGCTGCTTCCATCCTGTAAGCCTCCTTTAGGATTTTCAAAATATTTTTCCACTCAGGCTAGGAGAATGCACTGAACTGAGCAGATGATGGAGGAACCATGATGATGTGCAAGAAAAATAGAAATGGAAACAAGAAAGAAAGATATGTGAAGATACGGAAAAAGGGAAGAAAATATGTCCCTCTGTATGCAGAAATTCTAAGGTGGGTTTAATGAATAACTAAGGAGTACAACTGTGAGTGCAGGTCTTGAGAAAGCTTCATTTGATACAATTTCATGTCTTTAAAACAGACAATTTTATGATGTGGCTGCATTTCCAACACTGTTATGATCCCTCAGTGAAAAAAATTCAATGATTGCCTGTACTAAAATTCATGTAACACTGCCTCAGAAAGCAGTACAGAGATTGCTACTGATCTCATACCTTCATCACAAGAGTGCAGACTTCATAGAACTTCAGATATGTTCCCTGAGTAAGTTATAGTGTTGAGATATTCCAGTTACAATTTTTAAAAATAGAAAGCAAATCTTTTTTGTACATGAGAAAGTAAATGTCCAAAACTAAAATAATGTGCTCCCAAGCAGTTTTCTGTACCGTTTCTGTACATAAGTCCCATAACAAGACAACAAACATAGGTTTGGGGCTTGTTTTGTGTTGTCCTATAATCATCCAGTCAGCAAAAGCTTCTCATTTTCCTAGAGAGGGACTAAGAGGCCAAGCCACAAACACCTTCAAGAGCCAACCATTTTCAGACAAGTTACTTGAAAAAATTAAGGGGAAGGGCAGTTTCTTCTCTACTCACACAGCAGGTTAGTCAGACAGACAAGTCCATTCTAGTATCATGTAAGGATGTCTGAACATGCACCAGCAACTTGTGTACCTGATCCTGGGCTGGAGAGCACTCTTTGAAACTGCTGGGACTCTCTTTTACCAGCATTTAAAGAGGGTAGCATCTCTGCCACTTTAGAACAGGACAAAGGCATCAAATGGGAGAGTTGAAGCAGATGGGTGATTCCCATCAGCAATTAAGTTTCCCAGAGCTCCAGATCAAACACCTGAACACCGGGATGGTGCTACCTGCACACTTAGTGGAAACAAGCTGAAGTTGGGTCTCTTGACACAGATCTGACTCTGCAGCCAGGTATATGGCTCTGCAGAGCCCTCCAGGCACTGGAGTTCCACAGTCCCATGTCTCCAGGGTTCATCTCTACAGATCCAGTTGCAGATCAGAGCTTTAGTCTACAATTCTCTCAGGGCATGGGTGAACCTTTCCCTTTAGTCTTATTTTCTGTCTGTAGACTGCCATCACATAAATGACACCAATAACAGGTTTATTTCTTCCTAGACAACTTCAGTCATGACTCTTGGGTCACCTTTTCCATCCTTCTACTGCATGCTTCCATCCACAGAATTCCAGAGAACTTTATAAATTATGAGACAAAAGGGTTTTATTTCTGGAGTCTCTTCCACAAAGCAGTAAAGCTAGGAGGTTTTTTCCTTGTGCTTGTCCAAAAATACATTTTTGCTCTGGTTTTAGTTATTCTTGAGTCTAGTATAAGGTCTTGGATACTCCTAATAAATTCCTCTCCTTCCTTGATGTCATTGTCCTTTGAATACTTGTAGAGGTTAATCCTTCTCCCTCCATTTGCCTACCAAATTCTGCATATTTAGATTGTTTAATTTTCTTACATAGATTTAAAAGAAAACTCAGCAGAGAGACAGAAATCTCTTTAGAGAATTAGGTGCCTATAAAAATGTGCAGAGGAGAGAAATCTGTCAAATGCCCTCACAGGGACAAAGGCTGCAAGATCAGCTGATGTCCTGGTAAGCAGCAAAAAATGTACCTGGAAGCAAGTCTACAGGAAGAGGTAATACTTTATTGCTCAATATCAGAAGAGGTTTCAGTAAGGCTTGAACACCTTGTACACTAAAAAAGTAACAATGATCATAGCACAGCCACTTGATCTATTTTGTGTCTCCAGCAATGATCAATAGCCTTGGGAAGAACCAGAGCAAGCAGGCACCGCCACTTCCCTCAAAGTCCTGCTCCAGAGCCATCTGGCCCAGGGTCACAGTTCCTGTTCTTAATCCTGCCAGGGAAAGGATGCTAGCAAGTTCCAGCAAGCTGATACCTGCATCACAAATTTTATGAAGTCTCAGAAGAGTGAAACTCTGCTTACGAGCTACATTAAAATTATTATTTAAGCTAAAACTAGTCCAAGGTCACACTAAAAGATAGTATCTCCTATCTCTGTTCTTGGTGCCATAGCAAAAGATAAGCCAGAGCTATTTACAAGATCACTTCTGCAACCAAGTTTTGTCAGAAAAAATCTGCATTGTTGAATGTGAAATGGTCTATCTGGAATATCTCTTACTTGGCAGACCTTCAGCAGAGCGGGAGTTTCTGACGAAGCCCAGCGGATGTGGGCTGGACGCCAGAGGCAGCAGAACTTTACAGCCCTGTGATCAGCTCTCAGCTAGGAGACAGGCAGGTCCAGCAGCTTCTGGTTCACCAAAATGTTTTCAGATTAAGCTGAGGAAAAAGAAAGCTGCCCTTTTTTTCTTTTTTCTTTCTTTTTTCTTTTTTTTTTCTTTTTTCTTTTTTCTTTTTTCTTTTTTCTTTTTTTTTTCTTTTTTCTTTTTTCTTTTTTCTTTTTTCTTTTTTCTTTTTTCTTTTTTCTTTTTTCTTTCTTTTTTCTTTTTTCTTTTTTTTTTTTTTATTATCGATGCATTGCAAATGGGAAGTCTTCTTTTCAATAAGTTGCAGTAAACTCAGTTGATGCTCAGTCCTGATGTACATCTCTCCACTCCTGTACTCAATTTGGTGCAGCAATGAAGATGAATACTAGAGTTTCAGGTCTGTTGGCACTATTTCCATTTTCAGAAAACTATGAGAGAAACATCTTTCCTTTCTTCTTGCTCAAGAAAACAAGAGACAGAAGGACAGCCCACTGCCAGCCATGCTTTTTCCCTACTCTCCAGTGGAGGATTAGTGTCTCTGTATACTAAACTCAACTACTTGTAATTCTCTTCAAAAAGTTGCTGCCTTTTTTTTCTAATTATTTGTGTGTGACAAAGTCTGACCTGTTTTAATGAAATCCAGTTTTTAAAAGTTTTTGGCAATATTTAGTGGGAAAAGAAATCATAATGCAACAACTCTTTTAAGAGTCTTAAAATGAGACAATCCCACATGAAGCAACGCTGCCCTGCCTTGCAGAATCATTACCCAGAGGAAAAGCACACCACACCTATTGTACAGTTTCTATCTTCAGAAGCCTCTGCCAGGACCTTCAGGGTGTTACTTTCTCTCACTGTCTATAGAACTGAGGAACATAAAAAATAAGAAACTAGTTCTGTGTTATGAAAACAAAAACTCAAAACAAAACAGAACATCGAATAATGTATTTAAGGTAGTAGAAAAAAATTGAGTTTGTCATGTGAAATAGAATTGTTCTAAAGTCCTCACATTTCCCTTTTTTTTTCTTTATGTAGCTATTATATTAATACATACTCTGACTAAGATACCAAACCTCATAGGGAACTCTAGATTTAGGAGCTCAGAATAAAATGAGCCCATCATTTGCAAAAAGAGCTGCACAGGATATCTTGCAAAAATCAAAACCATGCTTGATTTTGACTAATTTCCCTTTTTAGTATGGTAATTTAAGTGAGTCTGTGAGGCCAATGGGCTCTAGATTAACAGGTTTACCAAACTATTGCAACCAAATTGGTAATTACTGACAGTATCCCTTCTGGATGAAGTTCATGGGCTTGTAAAAGACGTAACAAAAATTGTCCACCCAGTAGAAATGTGAAGGAAAATGGAAGTCTGTCAGGGAGGAAACCACAAGATTTACACTTTAATAGATCCAGTGGTTACAATAGAGATGTGGATGAGGACAACAGAGGGAAACAGAGCTGACAACTCCACAGTTTCCATGGAGTTTCCACCACGTCCTATTATTTATTCAGCAGCTATTTTCCAGGAAAACAGCCAGCCAGCTTACAAAAGTGTTTTCAATAAAATAATTTTCTAAGGATGGGGGAACAACAGAATAAGCAGGCCACAGAGAACAGGTGGCCTGGTTTTGGGTTACCCAATTTGCATGTTTGAATAATAATTTCAAGCTGGTGGTAGTATATTAGATAGTAGTGTATATGCAGTTTCTCAACTTTGTACAGCCAAATTATATTTTTACACTACTGGCTCATTTTTTGGCCCAGTTAACATGGAAACATGAGAGGGTTTTTCATCACACTAGGAACAGGTGTATCTATGTGTGCCCCGTAGTGTTTGGACTCCATTAGTGGATCTCTAGCAAATGCAGAAAGAGCTGAGACATAAATATTTTTGGTTGCCTGAGAAATATTTTTAACAGAAGAATGTATTTTCCACTGGAGTTGGCCAGCAGCAGCAGTAGCCAAAAGTACTGCAGCAGCTGAGCAGCTGGAAAAACACTCAAGGACAGGCACAACATTTAGAGCAGGACCAAGGCTGACTGCAGCAGCCTGGGATGAGGGGTTGTGGGGAGGCTGACCTGGGGTGGGGACTTGGGGCACCAGTAGAAAAAGGGCTGTGAAATAAAAAGCTTTGGCAGTTAACATGGGACACTTCCTTGCTGAGATAACTCAAACCAGGGGCCTAATATGAAGCAAATTGCATAAGCCCAGGGCTGCTGAGCCATGCCAGCAGCACAGCACTATCCTTCATGCTGTCAGAAACAGGGTGCAGCAACCATAAGTACTGCAGTCTGCATGCTGCTGCCCAAACACCCCACAGGAGAAGGGAAGAACAGTTTAGTTGCAAAATAAATTTTGATATCAATTGAAATGTTACCACAGCTCATTTAAAAAGCAAGGAAACCATAAAGATACAAGCACTTAGCAGAAGAGGTTCACTAGTTTCTCACAAAGTCACGTGCTCACTAAGGTTCATGTTTTCCCTAGAAAAATCATGAGCAGCAGTGGCACCTCAGGGTCATACAGCAGGATAAGTTAGAGCAATTATCTATCCAAAATGAAGAGTGACAAATCTTACTTATTTCTGGAACAAATAGGTATACCAGTGGGGGTATGAAACATGTGAACTTAAATGCTAATATGAAACTTGTCACTCTTCTCAGAGAATATTGCAACAACACTGCTAAAGAAATCAAAAGCGGAACTATTTTTGTCCTGAATTTAGCCCATACAATTTAGCCCATAAAGTTTTAAGAAATCAGTAAATAGCTGCTTCATCTAGATGAGTTATTTAAATGTTCTGAATCAGTTTACAAAACCAGACATTACAGACAGTTACCACTGATAGTTTAAAAAAAGATTTTTAGTGCAGAAGAAAAAAACCTTTATAAATCACATACATACACACATATGTATATGCATCTATGTGTATGCATATATATGTACAGACATAAATAGATCAAGACTCAGATTCCACTCAGACAATAATTAATCCATCTCTTTTCCCTCACTTCAAGAAATGTAACATAAATTTGTCTTTTATTTACTAGTACTGGAAAGAAAGGAAGATGCCAGGGGGTGACATCTAAAATTTAAGTAGCCAGACGCCAGAATTCACATTTCTTCCTCAGCCAGGAGAGTGCTCTGTGTCATTGAGGGGACACTCTATCCCTGAATATAAGCTTAAGGATATGAAACCCTAAATACCACATGACAGTGCCATGAGAGAAAACAGTCAATGAACTCCTGTATGAAATTAACTGCATATCGTGTAGTTGGTGGATGAGATCTTCTCTGACATACAGCAAGATATTTAATACAATCATTCTGGGATTTTCTTTGAGACATAAATTATAACTGAGCATTTCTTTTAGTAGGTGATTCAATGATTTACATGAGAAGATAAAATTATTAAAATGACCTAGTGAAAAAAAAAAGATATATTTTACATTAGCTCACTTTCCTGTATTCCAGGAAAAAAGCTTATTTCCAGAAATACCACAGTGCTCTTAAGACAGTAAGTCCAGTAAGATAAAGAAAGTAAGGTGATACAAATAGCTCAGTATATGGATTTATCAGTGGTGTGTCATTTGGTTTTACTTCAATATATGAATAAGAGCAAAGGACAAACCTTCCACTGCAGGTAAGTGTCACAAGAAAGTCTGCACCTTTTCCCACAAGTGACTCAAGTTCCTGTTTGCACTTGGAAGTCAAGGCTGAGAGTATGACTAAAACAAAAATGTCCAGATAACAAAAATTACAACCTTCATTTTCACTTCAGTCCCATCCTTTCCCAACACAAAATAAAAAAGCCTCCAAACAAAAGTGACACCACTTATATTCAGCTTACCTCCACTAAAAGGATGAGGTGTAGCAGATAAAATTGTTACAGAAATACCCAAGGCCTGCCTGGTATAAAATTAAATTTTAAATAAGGAAGAATAAACAAGTCACTTGAAAGCCTTAAACATGTTGTATAAATAACCTGTGATGCTATCCAGAATCAGCTGAGTTGTAGGCATCATCTGCCTCAACCATGAGTCAGCTTGAGTCAGTTCACTGTACTTTTATGGTACTTTCAAAGTCAGAAAATACATCTCCTGGCAGCATGAGAGAAATCTCTGAAACGTGAAAGAAGTATTTGGCAGGAAGGTATTCTCTACTGTAAGATGGCAGTGAAATTAGTGGAATAAATAAAATACCAGTATACTTAACATTTCTGTCTCCTTATTTTTAGCCCAAACAGAGGACTGAAATCAAAGTATAAAATGGAAAGCAAAGCATGTGTTCTTAAGGCCAAACAATTTTAAACTCTTCATGAACTGCTCCTTCTGCACAGCAGTTCTCCAACTCCACAAAGCAGTGCTATGGCAATGTAGATTCAGTAAACAGGGAATGCTTCCAGCTGTTTGCATCCCTCCCACTCCCAGTATGCATAGCATCCTGGCTGGTAGAAGCTATATTTGTGTTTAAACATGATAAGGCTGATTTATGTTAGAGGAATGTTTCTGATCAATCATTTGTGCTGAATAGCCAGTGACTAAGTGGAAATGTTTCACAGAGAGTACTGAGAACTGAATAAGAACTGAGTAAGAAGTTTATGAAACTTCAGGACGTGGTTACAGTCTCTAATCTACTTAGCAGAGAGCTCACAGCTTCCTGCAACTGCTTGCACTGGGCACGCACACATTTCTCCAGTACTCAGATCCAGTATCCACAACCGTGGAACATAAAAGGGAGGGAGGGCTCTCCACACTTCACTTTGCCCATGGAAAGTTAAGTGCCAAGTACAAACTGGTTGTTACAGTCAAGAAAGAGAGATGCAAGACTTTTCAAGCACTTCAGGCAGCCTGAATCACTCTGTCCACTGGCTGCTATCAGCCCAGGATCTAATGAGCTGCCTCTGACTGAGACAGATCTCAGGGAAGGTTTGGTGCTGGCTGCTTGCAGGATGGATCACGGGCTGGGCTTCTTTGTCAATAGCAATGGGTCCGGTGGAGCTATGGAAACCAGCCGAGGTGAAGAGTAGCTCTTAACTTTACCACGTTGAGAATCCAGTGGCTGAGTATAGCAGATCTGTTGTGGAGGACTCCTTGCAGAACAGTTTTATAATGCACAAATAGATATTTACACCAGTAAAACATTTCTGCTTTGATATTTGAAAAATAATAAAAGAAAGTAAATGAATTTAAAATAAAGTGTTAGCCTTTTATGATGTTTTCATTTAAAAAAAAAAAAAAAAAACACTAAAAGGAGGGGGGTTTGGACAAAAATGCAACATTTTTTTTAAAAATACTTATGCTGTCAAAAGATAAACTATCAAAATGGACATGTTTCAAAGCTAACTTAATATATACTATTGATCGTGGCTTTTAAACTTACTCTGATCTGCTTAGACAACAAAATGACAGCACAGACCAATTTTAATTTAGGATTTATATGTTATTTCAGAGCTATGTCACCTATGAGAAATATATAAATTGAACAGCATCTTCTTTTCATTTTACAGCTTTTTACAAAGCTCAGTTCTAGGATATTTATTAATATGACTTCAGCAATATCCCTGCAAACCTACAAAACTAATGTGTAAGTATTACTGCCTTCAGGCAAGGCCAAATTTCTGTTCATAAGCTCATTTTATCTATTATACAGCTTTGCTACACTTATGCATCAGGCTGAAGACATGTAAGAAAATAATTTTCCTGAAGTTGTGGGTTTTCCTTTGGAAAATAAACAGACCTGCCATTTTCAAAGGCGTAAAACTAAGTTACAAAAAATTAAGTTAAAGTAATTCCTGCAACCTCCCATCCTCAGGGCAAAGGTCTTAAAGCCATTAGAGGCATCCCTGACCTTTCTTATGACATAGCTTTGTAAATCGGGCAACTTTATGAGACTGGACACGTATATTTGGTAGAAACTAGGATTTGACATTTTCCAAAGGTTTGTTTATAGCACGCAGACTCCAATCTGGAAAGTAGCTTGGCAGAGTTTTCTTGGAACCTGCATGTTCATTTTCAAAGGACAAGATGTGACTCGACAGCTCTTGGAATTCATCTTTTCTGAATGGGAATTGGGGACAGACCAATGCAGCAGGAATGTGCAAGCACTAAGGTGTAGGTGCTACTGGCAAAAGGAACAGCCCTGAGCCCACACTGCAGACCAGAAAAAGAGTACTGTTCAAAGCAGATGAGAAAATTTGAAGGATCACAGATGAAAATGGGGAGAATAAAAAGGAAGGACAGGGTAAGATGGAGGATGGATCATATATGATACAAGATTTTTTGTGATATAGATACCAGACAAGCAAAGAGAATTAAGATTCATGTTTACTAGTCTGAAGACAGTTTAATTTTAGCTAAACCTCAGCTACAGCAGAAAGCCAATGCCACATACTCAAGTATGTGGTTACAGAAAATACCACAGATCCTGAGTAAGCTGAGGCAAAAGGCTGAAAGCCAAATGCCTTTCTACCACCTGAGCAATGGGACATCCAGGTGGGCCTACATGAGCATCAGAATCATAATAACTTTAAAATACATTTTTAACCTGTACTAGAGCGATCAACTCACCTCCTTGCAACGCTCAACCTTGTTCTTTTTGAGCTTTTCTCAAAATTGCTTGAGAATCTCTCTGCTGTATATAAGTTCATCAATAACTATCTTTTCACTTCCACTCCTTCTTGGTTCATTACACCCAGCTAAAATCAGGACTTTGTTTTTTTAAATACAATGTCAGCTGTGGCCAGAATATCCTACTGCCAAGGATACTAGCAAACTACAATACTCCCTGCCAGATGATGAATTTCATTTAAGAGCCTGCATCTGTAGACTGACAAACTCAATTCTTTCCTTGATGAGTCCTGTGAGTTACACAGTTTACTGCTGCAAAATAATTGCAACTGCTGCCAGAATCATAAAGAAGGGAAGAAAAGCTGGTTGAACAGACAACAGAAATTCAGAATTGCTTAGTATTAGACTCTGCATAGATGACAAGGTAGTGGGATAAATCAATACTCAATCAAAACTGCTATTAACGTCCAGACATAACCTCTTAAGAAAACGAAAATTGATGACACTTGTTCTAGAAAGATGGCATCATATGGGGATAATTGGGAGTGCACAAGAGAGAGATTTTGGCTGTAAATCTCTGGCATCTTCATCCAAACATCATTACTGCCAAAGCATTTTAGATATGAGCCTAAGAAAAAAAAAAATTTAAAAAGCCAATGAAACAAATTATTTGAAAAAACACAATTATGAAAATAATTTCAGGTGTGTAGTAATGGGGAGGATAAATCTGGGGTTTCAAAACAATCTCAATATAGGACTCTTCTACTTGACAGAAATAGTTTTAGAAAAATATTCTGTTCTGCCTTTTTTGCCATTGTTTTCTACTAGAACAGCCAATCACCTTATACAATCATGATTCTATTTGCCCAAATCCCCTTTCCCAGTGGTACCAATACTATTTATTTCCTTCAGACTATTTTTGTCCTTTTTCTTGCCTACTGGTCTTGCTTAAAATATTCTGTTTTCCACATAGCTCCTCTTTCCCCTACATATCAATGAATATGAAATGTCCTTGCTCCCGCTCTCATGACAGACTCTCATTACTAGTAGACTGTTACCATCTCCTACTTTTTCTGTAGCTGATGATCTCAAAATCCCCCTTTCTCATTTCTATCCTTCCTCTCCTATGCAAAAGTCTAGATTTCAGGAATTTTATAACTACTGCATTGAGCTTAAAATGTTGCAGGATGTCCCTCTGGGCAAAACTGAAGCAGAAGAATTCTTCAAAGAAAGTTCTTGCAATCCTCCTTGCACATTTCTTTGGGGGCAGTGAAATTCATTTTTTCCCCCAAAGGAGCATGAGCTGCTTGTCTAAACAGTGGGAATCCCCTGAGAAGGAGGGAACAGAATATGTAGGCATGTGACCTCAAGAGTCTCACAGAATAGAAGCAGCACATGGTAAGAATTAACTAAGTGCTGAATCTCAGAAACTTATTGTGCATTCAGAATTATCATCCTTTGGGGATATTTTTAATCTCCCATCGGCATCTTTTCTTGGGTAATTAAACAATAAAATATCTTCAAACCTGAAGTTTTTAAATCTAGTTCTCCAGAAAACATGCTTCATTACAAGCAACATAAGGAGCTGGTGCAGAAGTTCTCTGCTCTGTGTTATCATGAGCATGAGTGTTTGAACATAAATTTCAAAGACTTTATTCTCTTCATTTAACTCCTGCTCACTTCCTTACTTTGGAACACTGGGGGAACCTGTGGTTCATTCCTAAGAATGAAAAAATATTCCTGCCATGCTTATAGAATTTCTGCATAAAACAAATGATCCTCACAATGACATAGGAGCCCCACAAAAGTGCTTTGGAAGACATAAATCCATGTGACAAACAAGAAGGAATGTGTATGCTAATGGCAGCAGGGATTGTAACAGCAACAGCTCAGCCTATCGGAACATATGCACAGAGGAGAGAGCAGCTCCTCAGCTAAAGGAAGTGCAGAAAGAGTCAGAGGAAGGATCAGAAGGCCCAGCGCAGCTGTAACAAAAGCTGTCCCCCAGCCCCTCTACCCCAGCCTGTGTGCCTGTGCCAGCAAGGGCACAGTCCCACCAGAAGGGCCATGTGCTCTGGTGACCTTTCCTTTCTCCTTGACTGACTGCCAAAAGAGGACAAGCTGCATTTTAAACACTGGTGAGCTGAAGGAAGGGCTTGGTGGACTCTGACCTTTTCAGGCTCATGTTAGACACAGGACTGTTGATTGAACAAAGCAGAGATCTAAGCATTGATCATAAACCAGGTGTTAATATATCAGCTTTATTGCGCCTGAGTGCCGCACATTGCTCCCGTGAACAGCAGGCAGACAATCCTGTAGAGCAAACCTTTGCCCGCAGGATACAATCTACAGCAATCTCCCGGCTGAACATTTGTGACTCACTTCACTCCTTGTGTGGGGCAGGAGAACCTGGCTCCAGCATAAACACAGCAAGCACTCCATATCATGGGCACACTGTACACGGCTGACAAGCTGCAGGACTTGCTCCCTGCCTGCTTCCAGAGAAGTGTTGCTCATTCCTCATGAGGGGACAAACAGAGGCTGTTATCAAAAGCAATTACCACAACCATTTAGCACCATCACTTCCTGTTCTAAGTGACCCTTCTAATAATACTTTCTGTATTAATCTTGGGTCCAAGCCCTAACATCTCCTCCATCCTCCACACTGGAAGCCAGAGCCCAGTGCTGACCAGCTGCCAGAGAGGTCTCAGTGCTCACTGTGCCCCTTGGCGACTGCACAGCTGCTGCTGGAATAAAACAGCGGCTGCAGCTGCTGCTGCTCTGCTCCAAGGTCAGGCCAGGAAAACTAGGTGCTCTCGCAGCCAGCTCAACCCAGGTGGCTGCAGTCTGATGTGTTCCCAGGAGATCTGCTTTCTTTTCCTGGCTCCATTGCTATCCTTGGGAAAATCATTTTGACTTTCTGTTTTCTCTCCCATCCTTTATCTATCTTTTGTGATTAGACCATGATTTCTTACCTCAGGTTTATAGTTTGGTTTCCTTTAGTTTGGAAAGGAAAAATATCTTAAGTAGGGTAGGAGCATTTTGAAGAGGCGGGGAAATAAGAGAGGTGGAAAGGGAAAGTACTCTGCTGTTGGTAACCAAGTTTGTTGGGAAAGTGGAGCAGTACAGATAAATTACTACTCCCTGGGGCAGGGGTGGGTGAGATATCTAGTACAGTATGAAGAAGTAAAGGTGGAAGGGTCAATCGCTGGTCAGATTATGAAGTTGCTTAATGGGTGCCCTGATGGGAGGCATTTGCATTTGGGGATTAAAGTGCAAACCATGGCACTCCTGTGTTTGTTATCACTGAGGCCCCAGTTGAAAAATATCAACCTCTAAACCCTCTGCAAGCTGCAGGAGCGGAGTAGATGCTGGAGAAAAGGGTGAGAGTTCCCCAGCTGTGGTAGCTTTAGTAACTCAGAGTTCAGCGGCTTGGCAGCAACATGTGGCAAATGGGAAACTGCAGCCAAGGAAATACCCTGATAACTGGTTAGGAGCTGCTGCAGCTTCTCCTACCACCCAGTTCCTGCTTCTCTGGAGGCAGTGGCTCCTGAGGCACACCACTGACCCCTCAACCCAGAGGTTTCCAGCCAGGCACTGGGAGGTATTGCAGTATAGCTGCCTGGCACAGGGATACTCAGCCCCAGCCCTGGAGCTGCAGCTGGACCCCCCTGAGTTACAGAGCTGGCTTCTTTATACGGGCAACACTGGTTGTAAACCAAGACCTGGTTTGGAATTTTTTTGGTTGTTCCTGTAAAAGTTGTAATAAAACTGCATCTGCAAGGTAAGCGAACAGTGAACCGAGCACTTCCCAGCTTCCCACTCAATCCATGAAAACCCCATCTTTTCTTGAGCCCTCTTGTGCAAAACTGTTTACTCACTCTCCCAGATGTCATGTACACTGCAGCATAGAGACACTACATTAAACATTTTGACATCCTCTACAATTGTGTCTACTGGCTCAGACACCTCCATCACTTTTTTTTCCTGACATCTTTAGTACTTCAGAAGTGTTGGAAAATAACAAATGGTTTTCATACCCATCTGTGTTCTCCATGGGAGTCCAGAAAACAGACAAATAGTGCAGTGATTTTTTTTTTTTCCAGCCATTTGGGAGACTTTTTCTTGACGATTTCCTAATGCTCAGTATAGCCACCACTGGCTGTTGCAGTGGTTGAGTCCACCACGGGATTGGCCAGGGAGCCTCAGGACCCCAAAACAGTGGGGGTCCACTTATGGGCAGGCTCAGAGGTCTAAGATCACCCCCTTTTACCCCTTTTAAATCCATGTTCTAGATAGTTCTCCTTTCCTTAATACCCCACTGGTTCCCGGTCCCCTTGTTCCACCCCTCGCCTCCCCCAGTAGTCACTATCCTGTCACCCCACGTCCTCTCCATCCCCTGGCCCCCAGATGATAGGTTCCTGATGTTCTGCCTGCCCTCTGTGCTGCTGTGGATAAAACCCCGGACCCCTCAGTGTTCTGTGTTCTTTGTCCCTGGATCCCTTCGAGCGGGGACCCCAATAAACCCCTCAGAACTCCATACAAAGGACCCCTCCCGCCTCTTTGTCCCCGGCAACGCTGCAGGAGCTGTCCGGCTCTGTGTGTGTGTGGGTGGCTGCGAGTGGGTACCAACTCCGGGGTGCCAGGGTGTGTCCGAGTGCGTTTGCGTGGCATCCCCGGAGCTGCTCCGGCAAGGACGCGATCGGGACGGACGCAACGCTCTTTCCACCCCCCTCACTCACATCGTGTCAACTGGCTACTCGACACAGTAAGATCTGAGCACAGCACTGGGTAGTACTTGAACCAGTCTGTTGAGCACTTTTATTTACTCCTCAGAGCCCCAGTAATCTCGGTCGCGCATTTTTGCCACCACTTCTTTGTGGACGGCTGCTCACTATTTGCATATCCTGGGAAAATCACAAAATCACAGAGAGTTATGAGGAACCCACAAGGATCATCGAGTCCATTTTTTTAGTGAATGGCCCATACAGAGATCAAGTCCACAACCTTGTCATAATTAGCACCAGATGTACTATTTTCCCCCTTCAATAAAGAAGCAGAGAAGAATACCTTGGATAAATATAATTTTAATCTTCTAATACTTAAATTTCCCACATTTTTGGCAGATCACTATCCCTCCGGCATTTGCTTTTACTTTGCATAGCATTAATTTTTACCATTTTTTAAACTTTGGCTTTCTGGTGGCTTTCTTATTTCCTGGCAGTATTAATATTATATATTGATTTACCTGTTGAAATACATAGTTCCTGCTGTCCTTATTTCTGAATGTCAATGTTATTTATTTACCATTCCATTTGTCCAGTGGTTGCTTTTCATGCAGCTTCTTGGAGCAGCAGTCTGTCATTTCAATCTCATTTTCCAACACCACTAAAGCACTTTTGCAATTACAGCTGTACCAGCATTAAAAGCTTCTGCTAACACAGCTGTCACGAGACTGCACCCTAAACCACTGCACTGCCCAAGTGGAACACGGGGTTGAATCACAGGCCACGCTTCAGTAAAGTAGAAATATCATTCCCTTTTTATTTCAAAATGCAGCTAGAAAGCAAGCAGGAGAAAAGTGATTAAAATTATTAACAAGTTGCAGCATTGCTTATTTACTTAACCATACAAAAACAAGAACTGACACAAGCTCCAGTAGCCACACATAAAGGCACAGTGCTTAGAGCTCTGAGCTGTGAGTTCATAGCTTGTGCTTCCCAAGACCCTACCTTCAAAAAGGTGTCGAATGGCACGTTTTAAAAAAATTTTTACTCGGTAATTTCCCAAGTACCTGCTTTAAGGGGCGCTTTTTAAAATACCAAAGGTATGCTCCGACCACCATCAGGCTCCGGCCGAGGGACTTGGGTCAACCCACTTTTTAGCTTAGAGCGTGCGTTAGCACCACGATAAGCCCACCCATCGCTTTTAGTGACTTCCACCACTTTTGGAAACAGCTGCCAGCAAGAGGGACGGGCGATCCCCCTCTGCCCAGATCCCCCGCTGTCTCCGTGCGTGGAACCGGACAGCTGCTCCCCTCCAGTGACAGGAGCAGGACAAGGCGCAGCTCTGGAAAAGGGCTCGAGCAGCCTTTCGCTACCGGCGGGACCGAGGCGGCCGAAGCCCAAGCCCAAGCCCAAGCCCCGGCCCCAGCGCCCGGCCCGGCCCCGGGGCTGCGGCGCTGGTGCCCGGCGGCCGGGGCGCTGGCAAGCCCCGCCAAATAAGGCGCTGGCGGGCGGCACGGATGGAAGCGGGAGAAAAGCGGGCACCGAGCCCCGCCTCGAGCACAGCTCTCCCGTCCCTGCCGCCGCGCCGCAGACGCCTCCCCGGGCCCGCTTGACGGCAGCGGGGAGGAATGTGTTTCCGGGGCGGGTAAAGCGGCGGAGTGCGGACCTCCCCTCCCCTCCCCCGCGGGCCGGGCTCCCGCAGCAGCTTGGAGCAGGCGGCGGCGGGCAGCCAGCGAGGAGCGAGCCCGGGCGTCCCGCCGCGCCCAGCCCAGCCCAGCCCAGCCCAGGACGCCGGGGCAGAGGGAGCCGCAGCGAGCCGGGCGGGCCGGAGCGCGCCCGCTGCCCGCAGCCATGGCCGAGGTAACGGGAGGACGGGCGGGGGTCGCAGCTGGCTGGGAGCGAGATGAGCCGTGCCTGTGGCCGCCCCGGGGCTTAGTGCTTCGGGCGGGCTCCGGCGGGTGGTGCGGGGCTGCGAGCGCCGCTTCCCGCGCCCGCCCGCGCCGGGCGCTGCCGCCGCCCCGTGTGCGGGTCCCTCGGCGCCGGTCCCGGGCGGAGGAGGGGGCGCCGCCGTGCCCGCCCGGCGCTGTGGGCGGGAAGGTGTCGGGCCCAGCCTGCGGCTTCCTGTGGCGGCGGGACGGCGGCCTCGGGCCTCCCGTGCCGCCGGGTCCGGCCGGGCCTTTGTCCGCTCGGGGCCGGGCAGCGCCCCGAGCCCTCCTCTCCGAGAGGGACGGAGCCCGTGCCGGTGCCGTGCCGTGTGCCGGCCGCCTGCCCGGGGAAGGGGCAGCACTCGGCTGGGAAAGTTTCGGGCGGCTTCCTGGGAGTGCGGGCGAGGGTGGGCGTCCGGAGGGGAAGGTGCCTTCCGCGGGAAGCGGGCGTTGGAGTTACAGGAATGGGAACGAAAAGAGTGAGGCAGTGCAGGAACTTGAGTACCCAGGGTTTTGACCGGCACATGTCTGGAGAAAGAGGGCACTGAGAGGGGGGGGTATGTGCGGTTTGAATGACGGGATGGTCGCAGTGCAGCGTTTGACTGCTCGATCCGTCCAAACTGGCTCTGAGCCTCTCTAGCTTGCTATAAACTTGTGTCGCGATGGAAGTGAGAATGTGAGGCCTCTATGCCATGTCCCACATGGGGACTTCTGAAAAATCTTGCAGCAGTAGCTCAGTGCTTTGTCTCCTGTTACTGCCTTCGTATACTGGTGGTTAGAAGGAAACATGAAGCGATGGGGAATTCATTCTGACTCACTGTTTAGGCCCATGTCAGATGTCTTTATCTTAGGGAATAAGTATCTGACTGCCTGTTAGACTCATCAGGTAGTCTTTGTGACTATTTGTGAAAAAAAGTTGAAAAGCATTTATGTTTGCATCTTCATTTGTCCTTGATAGAATACAACAGTCCATTCGTGCCAACACATGTGCACATAGTTGTTGGGTGAAAATGTTGATTTTTCTGGTAGATTTGCCATTGCTGCTACAGTCCTGTTCATGCCAAGATACACAAACCTTTAGGAGTAAGGATTGTCTCCATTTAGATTAGTGGAACAACTCATGGCTAATGCTACTTGTGTGCTAAGGTGTTGAAATGAAGCAGGACTTTATCTATGTGGAAATAGATTTAAATAACTTGTACTGCTGGCGCACAGATCATTTGGTAGGTGATGGTGGTAGCATAAGAAAAAGTAGTTTTGAGAAATGAGACAGCTTGGTCGTGAGGGGGTTTTGTTGTTCTTGGTTGTTTGTATGGGGTTTTTTTAAGAAGTATTACACTACTAGAAAGATGTAAATTAGACTAAAACAAGACTAAGAGTAGCAAAGACATTCATTGTCCACATCCATCCCAGCAATGAAACCAATGATTCATTCTCCTGTCACAAAAAATATTACTTGCCTCTGGCAAATGATTAAGTAGCATTTTGCAAGCTTGCCTAAGGCCGTATTTATAAGGGTTACAAAAACAGTGAGCCATTGGCAATACGTTGGCAAGACAAGACAAGTTTAAGATGTGAACACCTTCAACTTTTGTCCTTTTCAAAGATGTTTCAGCTGAAAGGTGAAAAGCTGACAGGCATGCATAATCTTACCTTAATCAAAGTTGGAGCTGGTAAGTGGTGTATCTGTTTGCCAGCCACATGATAAATGAACCATATTTATTTCAAAATGAAATGTCAGCAGGTAAAGCTCTGGTGTTCTTTGTGGGTGCAACCAGGGAGCTCATTCTGCTCTCTGTGTTCAGTTGTCTGATCTGTGCCGTGATCCCAGTAAAGCCCACCCTTGTGAAGGACTGATTTGGAGGGATGCTTGTTTCTCTAAGAATATGCATGAATTTCTGATGGGAGTGCAGAATTTTAGTGTTTTGTCTTGAGTGTTTTAAATGACTCAGGTTCTTAGCCTTATACCACTTCCTTTGGGAAGTGATTCCCAAAGCTGAAAAAAAACTGTCTGAGAACTTTTCCTCCTGTTCTTTTTTTCTGATTCATGATTTCATTCCTCTCTCTAAACCATCTTCTTTATAGCTCTAGTTGGGTAGCTCTGTTATAGTTCAGATTTGAAAAAAAGCTTGTTTGCTATAGCAGCAGCTCAGGAAGTAGATAACTTGAGTAGCAGAAAGGCAAACGTGGGGAGAGCTGTGCACACATGGGGTGGACACGTGCTGTGCCCTCCCTTGCCCTGAATATTATTCCCTCGCTGCTTCTGGTATGAGTGCCCATCAGTTTTTTGTAAATTGTTGTCCTGCCTGCCTTTCCACACAGTCTTGATTTAGTTGAGTGATGTGATGCACACTTAGCTTGTGTTCTCCCAGCCTCTCATCAGTCTGCTACAGCCTTGGTGATTGGCCACGGCTCTTGGTACTGCTGCCTTCAGAAACAAGGTACTGCGGTTGTGATTGCTCAACAGGCTGTTAAGTACCTTCTCTTGATGGGACCCTTTTAGTAAGCCATCAGCAAGGGCTGTAGTACTGCAACGGGCTCCTTTTCCAGTGGACAGACATACAGATTCCCTGTTGTTCCCCTCCCGCACGTGGTCCAGCGGCCTGGGTTTCTTCAGTGAGGACCTGCTCATGGTGCCTCGTGCAGCCTTTGCTTGCACTGCTGCACAGGAGGTGGATGTGTGAGCTGTGCTACCTTCTCTGGTAGCTCTCTCCACATGGTGTGCGGAGTGGGTTTTGTGGAGGAAGGCTGGATGCAGCTTACTTGCCATTGGTACAGCTGACCTTCCTCTTCCTCCTCATTCCTTTTCAAATGTGTTTTGTAAGACAGACTATTGTAATCAGTGAGACATTGCACAGATGAAGTTAAATCAATATTAATCACTAGCTTTAAAATTGCTCATGCCACCTTACGTGGCACTTGGAAAATATATTGATTAGATAGATCCAGAAAAAATAGAACCTGTGCTTTAGAGTAGCAGAGCCTATTCCGTCTCCTTTGCTTTTCTGGAACTTCAAGTGATTTATTTTTTCTAACTTTTTTTTTAGGATGGCCAATCCCCTCGGCATCCTTTTAATTCTTAGGAGCTGCCATCAGGCCTCTGAGAGAGAATCCTTGTTGGGAGTGCCTTTTTTTCTTCTTTTTATTTTTTGCTTTGCCTTTTAAGCTGCTTCTATTGATAGAGCTCATAAAGTAATTACATAAATTAAATCAATCTTAAAAATGTGATTAAGGCAATATGTAGTTAGATTTATTTTAGAAGTGTCATTAAAAAGTACTTGCCAGTATGTGTACTATTCCCCTATGACTAGATTTTTAAATCAGCTGCTATATTGTGTGCCCAGTAGAAAATTTCCTGTCTCCCAACAGCAGAAAACTCAAGAGTTCAGTTTGTGTTTTCCTGCCTCTCATCGCCCATCTGTCTTTATATTGCTGATTCTACAAATTGTTTCACTTGCCCCACTCGTGTTGCTTTGAATATGTTCTAATAGCCGCATTCTTGCTGTCAGTTCTAGTGTTGCTGGTTAGAGACTCAAGATTTCTCAGGCTTCTGCTCTGGTGTAGGTGTGCAGGGATTTTTTTTAGACAAACGCATCTCAAAGCTGTACATGACAATAAGTTTTTGTTGTAGGGGAGAGTTAGCTGTTTTTTCTGAAGAGGATGTTTGTTTGCTTTTCAAGAGGGAGGTGGTATCACAGATCTGTGAACAAATGATTAGATGAACAAATTCTGCGGCTCTGTCTCCTGGACAGATACTGACAATATCTGCGTCTGATTTAATGTTCCTTTTGTATCAGAAAACTAAAATTTGTTGGATTGTTCTAATGCTGATGAATACTGTTATTTATGGTGGCAGATGTGTTCTCCTTTTTTCTGTGTAGTTCCTCCTTGCTCTGCTCTGTGGTGTATTGCGTTGCCAACTTTCTAAAAAGGATGATGTTTCTTGTCATTCGGTAACCACAGGGGACCACAATATTGACCAGTATCTGTCAGTTTTTATGGTTGTGGAGTTTCTGGGGTAGCCTACAAAGCCATTTTTGTGTTTACCCACAAATGGGAAGACAAATTCTATTTCTTTTTTTTCCTTTTTTTTTCTAATTTGTCCTGCGTAGGTGTGGTCCAGTAACCCAAACTCCTAAAACCGTAAGTCAGAATAAATTTATGAGAAGACTTTTTCTCTGAACTTTTTTCTCTCCCACCATGTGGATTATTAGTGTAAGTACCAGTAAAAAGTATATACAGCTTCATTGTAAGAAATTGTTGTATGCTTTAGCTGCGTGAGTTTGTAGCCCAATTCAAGACACATGTAAGCTTGCTTAACAGCTTCTATTGGGAATGTTACACAGAAAATGAAAATTCTGACTTCTGTGAATGAAAAATGAGACACTAGGCACCTTATTCATCACTAAATAATATGATTGCTTTTTTCAGAACTAAGGGTGCTCTCTTTAGCAGATTGTTGTTATTAAACATCCTGTATTTTTGTAATAACCACCTTATCTTACTTTTCTATTCACAGACTAATCAGAATGGTTAGTGGGATTCCTGGGCTCTTGAATTCCCCCATTAATGGATTGGATATGTTCAGAGAGATGGTAAAGTCTCTATACCAAAATTTGCGCGTAACCAAGCACGTGGAAGGGGAATTAGCTTGATGAGACTATAATATTAATGTTTTCTTTTGCAAAAGGTGCTAGAATTCCTACGTGTAGTTATCTTTGGGGTGTCACTGAGCAGAGACTCTTAAATATATTAGTGATTTTTTTTGGCTGTATCTTTCTCATTTCTCTTTACAGTCAGCTGCAAAATGGGTTATGAAACATACTTTCTGTCTTAAAAGCAGTTTCATGTGCCTTTTTTCTTTTCCAACAGCAAAAACAAATACCATTAGTATTCTTGTGGTTTTATTAGAGGGGAAAGTTTTGAGTAACAAAGCTGAGACTGGAATCTTAACTTTTGTTATTGCTAGTAAGAACTAAGAAAATACTGGTCTTTTCTCACCATCTTTTTCATTCCTTTCTTTCTACCGCAGAAGAACGTTTTGCAAATCTTTGTTAAATTAATGCATTTCTCACATTTTGTCAGCAAATCATTAGACTATAAAAGTCGCTTCCTCTAAAATTTTAATCGGTAATACCATGTTTAAGTGCAGATTCATCTTTATAACACTCATAAACTACAACATATACAATATCTAATGCTGTTATTTTCTCCCCCAAATGATTGGCATCATATTGGTAATTCTCTTATTTCTCCTTCGTGTTTTGTATGAGCTCACTTACTTATGCTTAATTTAGTCCTGATTTTTACTCACTTCGTTTTAACTTCTGCTCTTGGTACATTCTAGTGCAAAAGCATGAAGAAGGGCTGTTGTTTGTATGAATTCTTGTTGTTTTAAACTATTAATTTCTCTGCAGTATTTACACTACAAAGAAGTACTTGCATGTAGTTAATTTTGTGTTATAGCTATTCATAAAAATTTTTTTAACTTTATAGATGTACAAGTGAAAGCACTTTTGATGTGGAAGCTGAATGGAAAAAGAGAAATCTTTCTTCTTTTCTCATCCTTTGTGGTAGTATGAAAAACAGTAATTATATATTGGGCTGAACTGAAACACTGAATTTATCTTCATTCAGAGATGACTGATTTGTGGTTATTTAAAAGAGAAGAAAAATAATTGTATTAGATTAATTTAGAAGGAGTCAGTATTTCACTTACGAATTTGTGATGAGTCAAAGGTAGTATCTTGGATATTAATGCGTACTTGGTCTCTGAAAAAGAAACCTGAGACTGGGATGTGTAGTTTGGCATAATCTTGCCCTTTAAATAAATACTGAGATAAGGACATGTCCATTCTGCAAGGGGGAAAGGGAGATAAGCTGTCATTCTGGTGTTTCTTAATTTTCTTTGGTGGAATTGTAGTTTAATGTGTCTTAACATGGTGCTAACCTTGGGCAGTGGCACCAGGAAGCTGCTCTACGAGGCCATCTCATCTGTCCTCATCTGCTCTTGTAGGGCTGGGTCCTTGTAGGCTGACAAGACCTGCTGGGAATGATCTTCCACAAAGCAGAAGATGCTCTCCCAGTGAGCAGCGGGGTAACCAGAGTGTCCAGGAGCATATTGGGGACCACAGGAGGTCATTTGAAGGACCTGGCATTCTAGTAGCTTGGCCAGCATCCTGTGCAAATTCAGCTGCTTAAGAATTAAATTGGCAACATCCAAGCTCTGCTTAGACCTTCAGCTGTCCGGTTTTCCAGATCTCGGGTAAAGAGGTTTTGTATAAAGATGAGTACAACAAAAAGTGTAGATAAATACAAAGAACATAATCTTTTTGGTATTAAATAAAAGCACTCTCCCAGCTGTCAAAAGATGACATATTTTAGTAGTTGGTTATCGATAACTTTGGAATAAATTTTGTATGGGGATGACTTCTCATATTTCTACCACATCTTTGACAGTGGAGTGGCTGAATGCTTTGAGCTTGTCCAGTCAGCAAGTGAAATGCTCCCTCTTCTGTTAATGAAAAGGAGAAATGAGGAAATCTTTGCTATCATCATCTACAAGGTTGGCCAGGGTAAGCGAGGTTGATGTGCTGCCAGTGTGTTCTGGCCAGGCTTTTTTCTTCTTACATTGATGTTTTATTTTCTTGTGTATTAGGGAATTAGTGGGCTTAGGATAAAGTCAGGAATTACCTTCTCGGAAGTTCCTTTTGTGCTTTTGCAAGATTGTATTTTGTGTATGCTATTGTGCTCAGTTTGTGATGCTAGGTGGTGATTGTCCCAAAGCTGAAAGGCATGCTATAGCCCATCTGCATAAAATACAAGGCTTGACAGTTTTTGAATTATCAGTTTGCTTGTTTTGTGTCAGAATAGATTAGAAATCTGTCTTTCATCATAACTTACATGCATTTCCAAAACATCTGAAAGTGTAACATTTTAGAAGATAACATTTGTTCTTTGATTTTACTGCGCAGTTCAAAAATGGGGAGTGATTTTTTGTGTTGTTTTTGTCACTTCTATGCAAATACAAATCAATGTGAGAAATAAGTGTACAAGAACTTCAGTGTAATTTTTCCTGGGTGTGGACTTCAGCATAAAAAAGGAAACAGCAAATTTCCTTTTTTGGAAGAACATGCTGTGCATATCAGCTATAGGTTGTTAAAAATGTATAATAAAATCAGTAAACAGCAATAAACATTTTTTCCTACGTATGTGTTATCTCCCTCCACTACACATGTTGTTTACATAACTTTTCAAAGGCTAGACTAAAATGTTATACAGCCATGTTACAAATATCTCATTTCAGTGAAAAACTCAGCTTCAGCTTTAAGGAGTAACTATACTGTGTAAGATTGCTGCCAACATTTTTACCACTGCCAGCTGACCAGTTTGGAGAGTGTTTGGATAGTAATAAAAGAGTTTGCACAGATACTGCCTCTTCTTGGTGCATAATTCACAATGCAGTTTCACTTTCTAAATTAATAATATCTGTATTTAATATGATTAACCTTTGCTTGTAGCTGCAAGCAATTTTAATGCTATGTCTCTGCAGCTTTTTTTTTTAAAAAAAAGCTCACTCATTAGTGATAACTCAAAACTCTGCAGCAGACAATTGATTTTCAAATTTACCTGAATTTCATATTTTGTAAAATGTTCCAGTGGCTTTTGAACCATGAATTCAACTAAAATTGTGTTTAATTTTCATAGGAATGTGGCTCTGCAGCAATTTATACCAGCTGTAGGTCTCAACTGTCTCTCCTGCTTGTAGCTGTGCTGTCTTGCCATTCTCCTTGTATCAGCAATGGAAGTTATAGGGCTGTACATTGAGTTATTGAAATAACTGTTCTGGTTGAGAAATAGCTTAGCAAAAAATTAATTTTCAGCTAGATCAGCTGTTGCAGCTGGGAGACCACATGCATTGCAAGGGACATGCTTTAGAGCCAGAGGAGGAACGGGAAAATGTGCAACTCATACCAAGAGCGTGTGGCACTGTGGTAGGCCAGAGATAAGTTGGCATAAACTGCTGTGGAGCCTCACAGCATCTGCTCGTGCCTGCTTCAGTGCTCTTCTGACTTGAGTAATCCATCTCCACTTGCTATATCAGGTGAGAAATCACTCAGGAAGGTGTTACTGCTCAGCTTGTTCCACTGGCTCAGCTAAGAGGTGAAAGTATCATCCACAGTTGGCACCAGAAAAATGAAGGGTGCAAAGTGGGGAATTTAAGGGTCTGGAGAAGTTGAGCCGTCTCCTGGGCTCACTAGTAGCAAACTGGTAGATGTACTTGGCTACTATGAGAAACCTCATCTTTTATTATCTTTTGCAGTGCTCTTAGAAGCAGCCTGTGGACTCCATGCTTAAAATCCTGCTCTGGAAAGCAGCAGAAGTGTATGAATAGGTAGATTGTTCAGGCCAGGACTGCTTTTTAGGAAATACTTTGTGATGAGTCTGGGTGGTTTTGATTTTTGTTTTTTTAAAAAGTCTTTTAACGCTGAAGTTATTTTTTTCCTGAGATTGGTGAGCTTTTTGCAAGTGCTTGAACTTGCATCAAAATCTGGATGAAGTCCACTGTTTGTTTCAGTTTGTGCTTCTGCCTAGCCAGTTACACTGCCATTGAATTAATAATCATCATTAGTTATGTACACAAAAATGTATAACAAATGTATGAAAGATTAAATATATATAGAATTAAATTATATTCAAGATCTCATCAATACAGATTTATAAGGCTGTATGTCGTTCTGTGGGATGACCAGGTTTTTATTGTTTCTGCATGATCATTTTTCTGGCATTAAAAGAATGTTGAGGACAAGAGTTGTTTCAGTAAAAGTCTCATTCTAAATTGTGTTTGAATAGTGAATATATAGTGAATATTTTTTCAAACTCGATGTTAAATATTTGAATACTATCTGTAAACATTATTTTATGTGCTTGCCATTCAAATTCTGAATTAAAATATGAACAAACAACAACAGACCTAAAATTCTTCGGTATTTTGTTCTTTGCTTGTGTTAATTTTTTTGGCCAACTAATTTATTCTGATAACCTGTAAAAATAAAGTCAGAATAGTTCTTCAAACTGGCTGGCTGTGTTATAGAGCATTTATAAACAATTCATCGGAGATCAGCTTAGGATGATTGGCCCATGACAGCCTGAATTCAGGCTGGCTTAGCAGCAGAGAGCCCAGTGTAGTTTTGAAGGGCAGTCAGTTCATCAGCCACCTGCCTCTTCTTAGAAGCTGTTTCCTCAGCACTCGTCTGTCCATGTGGAGGTCTGGTTTTCACTGAGGCTTACAGAAAGTGGCTTTTGACATGGAGGGGAAAGAGATATCTCAGGGTCCAAGCGAAGCTGACTTGGGATAGAGGTGGGGGAGGTCCCTGAGTGGTAGTGCAGGGTCAGAGGTTGCTTTTTTGAGATGCTGCAGCACTGCTGATCCTTTCAGCTTTCATCTGGGTTTTGGCTGCTGAAGCTGTACCCTGAGTGTTAATGATAGCTCCTGGTGGGTGAACTCTGCCATGTAATGACTGACGGGTTTCCGCTGAGTTTGCTCTTTGCGGTGTGCCAGCTGCTGGCTTCCTGCAGTACCTGCGGCAATAGCCAGCAACACATTTGCAATTGTTTTTTCTTAAAGAAATAGATGAGTGAGACATTGTATTAACTGACATTCTCTAGCTTTTTACTTAAGAACATACTTGCCTCTGTTCTGCTTTTCTTTTAATAGAAAAGCTTGGATTAAAGTAAGTTTATCCAGATGTTATGACAGTCATGGAGGCAATACAGCCTCGGAAGCATCATTTACAGTCAGCTGTGTAAGAGCTATATTTATATGCTTAACTAAACTTTCTATTTCCCCTTGTGGATAAATGTGAGGTTTAAGTTGCACAAAATTAAATAGTCTCTTTACAGGAGTAGTAAGTGGTGCAGAGTGTGCAGGAGTTTAATACTACCCCATGGAACAGACCCCCAGGTTTTCTAGAATGGCTTAAATCGTTATGTGGCATTCCTAATTGTCATCTGTCTGTGATGGAAATGCTAAACTTAGCCAAGAAGTCTTGTAGACTGGAAAGAACTATGTAAGCAAGTTAAATATTCAGTTCACACTTTCTCCCACCAAAAAAAAAAAAAAATGGTGTTACATTTAGACTAGAGAGGAAATTAAGTTATTATGGCAAAAACAACTGATGGTTCTAAAAGCATTTGAAAAGTACTGAAAGAACAGATTTTTAAAATTCTGTTTAACTCACATTTGTGTGAAGAGATGCTTGTAATAATGAAAATACCGAAATGTTACAGAAAAATGCCTACTGATAACAGTGAGATTGGGTACAGTGATAATTCTTACAGATTTCTGGAGACAGCATGCTTTGAGTCAGTAAGGTTGTGGTGTACTTGAACTATTGGAAACTTATGTCTGAAGGAGTATAGAAAAGGGATATTTTTGACAAGTGACAGTTTTAAGGGGAAAAAAATGACTTTTTTATTGACACATGTCCACATTGTACATTTATCCTTTAAGAGGAAGCTTTCTAGGTGTGCATGTACAGAGGTGCTGTAGATGCAGCAAACACTTTCAGCCACAGTATCGGTAGCAATGGCCTTGGTGGGTTAGTGGTTTAGGCTTGGAGAGGTGCTGCCTGTGCAGGGTGCTTGCACACCAACATAAGCTGCAGAGGAACAGGTTTTATTGTTTTGTCCTTTTCTAAAGTTCAAAGAGCTTCATAATGTCCTTGTAGGAATCCCAGGTTTCTGTGGGCAGGATGCACCAACATGGGACTTTATAAGCACAACAGTTTGAGAAGTGTAGAATTTAGAGCAGGAAGTAGTTATAAACTGGATTTTCAGAGAAAGGTGTAAATGTTCTAGTTTAAACTAGGTGCTAATCAATACTTAAAGCACATTGCTGGTGTTTTAATGAGATATAGCTGCAAGCCTCTCAGTGTTCTTTCTGCTGGAGAACAAGGCAGAGTTGTATTTCTCTCCTAATTTAGTGTTGAACATTAAGCACAATACACCTGTTTGTTAGCCTAGTTTTCCAAAACAGTTTTCCAAAACAGTTATCAATGTTGACACTATAAATTGCAGTTTGTGGATAACTGCCTGGGAAAAATACTGAAATTAAAAGGAACATTTTCATGAGAAAGGGCAGCTGACTTGTCTCTTAAACAAGTTTCCTAAATGTGGTCATCATGCACAGGTTGCTTGTTCTCATGATCTGTGTCTCAGTACTACCTGCCTTTCAAGCATTCAGACGCTTTCCAAAGCAACTCCTAAACTGTGGAATCTTGGCTTCAAATTATGATTCAACAGGTCAAGAAGATGTTATACAAATAGTCTCTTTGTGTGCGTTATAACCGAGCCAGGGACAAGGATCAGTAATACAGCAAAGTAGTGTTCTCAAATGAATAATGACCTGTGGTATGGTAGTACTGTGAAGATCTAGTCATGAATTACAAACTGTCTGTGCACAGCAGCGTGTACACACACTGGGTGAAAAAAGGTCCTTACTTCAAAATGGTGCTGACTAACCAATGTTAGTCCTGCCTGCACCACAGTGCTCTCCAGAAGCATGAGAACAAAGGGAAGATTGATCAAGGTTGCCCTTGGGGTTTCCTGACTAGAAAGGTGGAGAAGGCTCTTTGTCAATAGCTGTATTGTCAAGTTGCCCCGTGCATCTTTTTCCCATTTTTTCACCTTCTGTCACCGTTGTCAGCATGAAATTTGGACGTGTGTGGGTTCTGAAATAGAAATATTTTATGAAAAGACAAATCCTGGTGTGTTTCTTGGACTGTCCTGTGCAGGGCCAGGAGCTGGACTTCAGTATGTCCATGCGTGTCCGTTCCATCTCAGAATATTCTGTGAATAAATTGAGTGGGCTTTAGCAGCACTAGCCTTCTTTACAGTTTGCTATGGCACTTGTTTTTGCTTGTGATGAGTATTATTTCAGTGTGCAGGAGATTGCAGGAGATTGTCATTAAGAGAAATTATAAATAAATTTTTCTAGTGAAAACACTTAGAGAAATACAGTGAAACACATACATAAATACAATGAAGTAAGGCATGGTTGTAATTTACCCTGCCTTAATGAGTTTGCTATGTTCCATAAAAGTCTACATTCCTTAGGCTTTTCCTGGCTTTCCAGAAGCTCCCTGGCTGCCTTTAGTTCCTTGTATTTAGGTCCTTGTATTCACTTTTAACTTAAGTCCCTCAAGAAGTCTGTATAGTTCAGATTGGTCAGGTCTGCAATTAGAGAGGGATTTCAGCCCAGTGGGCACTGGTCAGAGTCATCATCCACAATGCAGGAGGTTTGCAGTCAAGGCTGTCTTATGTGTCTGAGCGTGAATATACATGTTCCCCTTCAGAGTAGAGCATTTGGTGAGAAAGAAATAATGGTCCTACTCCAAATCATGAACCCAGGTCTCTGGTTTTTCTCATGGACAATACGCTGTAAATCTGTAAATATTACAGACAACAGTATCTGGAATCCCACATACCTTTTTATCTACCTCCTGCCATATGAGTCCTTCAGTGGGTAAACTAGAGACAAAACTGTGCCTTTTGTTCTGTGTCACAGCTTTGGCTTAATTAAAGCTCTTACTAGTATATCCTATAGGATGATAGAGCATTCCTAGGAGATGGGAATGCAAATCCTTTGGGGCTGAGGAGGGACTGGAGCCCAGTTATCTTACTTCCTGTGTATGCCACAGTACTGTAAAATATCTGGGATCCATTACCACCTTCTTACATGTCCCAACTGGTTCTACTGCATTTTGTTTTTCTCAGTGTGGAGAGATGTCAGATAACAGAAAACCTTATCATCTGCAGTCGTTCTGAAATCGCTACCTGTATTTTTTCTGGTTATAGAGGAAAAGTATGTCTTCCATCAAGAAAAATCTTCCCCATCCCAATGCTCTGCAGCCAGGCACCTAACTTGGGCAGATTTGTTTCCATTCCATAATTCAAATCAAAACCAAAAATACTTTGCATTAAAAAAATACACAGTTGCTTTTCATTCCATTGTTTAGAACTGTCAGTAAGTTGAGAGCTCCTGTGAAACCCAGGAACAAATATCAGTAAATTCTATATAAAAGCAATAATATGGTCAAACCGTGTGAGTGCTTGTGACGTTCGTGGTTCAGTCTTGAAGCAGCTGTGTCCTGTAGAAACTAACAAACACCCCATACTCTGGGGACACAAGATCATACCATGAACAGCCTTCCAGGTCTGTTCTCATGGGCTGTGGCCTCAGCCTGCTCATACTTGTACATGAACATTTTCATGTATTCAGCTGACAAGGCCATGTGATGTAGGTACACATGCTGGGATTTCAGCAAAAGACACAACGTTAATTTAGAACCTAAGACCTACTGATTTTTCCTTCTGCATTCAGTCCTTTTTGGTGAATTTTAAGCGACTTGATTTCTTGGGAAATTTCTTAGAACTGTATGAATAAACTGTGGGTAGTAATGTAGTGTAACTCAGAGTCTTAGCAGTTGTGTTACTCTTCATGTTTGTCTACCTTACTGGGCATGGGAGCGGGGTGCAGTAATTTCCATGCCAGACTTGTAGAATTGTGATATCTTTTCTCATGTTTCAGACATGCAGAAATGTGTATTCTCATGTCTTTGTGGACTCCCAACCCTGCAGGGAAATCTTCTGAACTAACAGTGACATACACTAATTGTGGCAGGTAACCTTACAGAAACATACTGGAATGGAGGAGCTGGTCTCCCTAACCTAAGCAGAAAATCAGTTTCCTGTTGATTTTAACTCTCCTTTAATTGAAACTTAAGTCTTAACTGGTTTATTATATATTATTTTAATCTGTGATGTCCTGCTAAAATTAAAACAGGACATGGAAGCAATTCTCATGAGTATTTGGAAGCTTGTTTTTACTTAACTTAGAAATAAGTGACAAGTTAAATCCAATGAGAAATACTGTTGATTCTTCTATGCTGAAGCATCAGGGTAGCTGAAATAGCTATGCCTTAAAGTTTTCTCAGGAAACATTTTGAGTAAGCAGTCTTGATGTGCTGAACTTCTTGTGTAAAAGTTATTTCAGTGCTAAAGAATTTTTTATTTTGCACTTCAGTCTGGGATAACATCCCATTCTTTCCTTATTACTGCACGCAGTTCAAAACCTGCTGCGTTAATGTCTGTGAAGCTGCCAGGGGCAGAAGGAACATCATGGTCTTGAGCCATGCTGTTGGTAGATGTGTAGGTAGACATGCTGTTGAAGGAAGGCTTACTTCTGGCATTCCCATTTGGACTGGTGTGCTGCAAAGTCCTGCTCTTGGGACTGCACTTCTGTTGTCCATCTTGACTTTTCCCATCAAATTCACTTTCACTACATGGGGATGCTTTGCTAGCTCATCCCTGATGATGCAAGGTCAGGAGCTGGGCCTCTGTGATGGGCAGCCATCACAGGGCTGGTCTGCATCCAGGGAACAAATAGTTTTGTAGGCTGAGTTAAGGATTGGGTTCTTTGATTAAAATTTTTCTGGCAATTCAACCACTGCTGTTTACCCCAAATCTCTGCTTGTTTAATGAGGAATGCATCATGTAGTTTCTTAATGGTGGTCCTGGAATTTACTGTGCAGTGTATTCCAACTATACTTCAGTATCACATTAACACTGATTAAGTAAATAAGATAGCTGTGAAGGTCATAAATGAAGAACTACCAATTTAAGACTTGTGGGAAAATCTATACCACAGACATGGAAGTTTTAATCAAAAGTAACTCCTTCGTGTAAAACTTTTTTTGTACTGGTGTCTTACTCAGCAATATGCTTCTCTCAACATAGAACAGTAAGATACCACTTTACCACTTTCATTTATAGTGAATTGCTTCTTTACAGTGAATAGTTGTATAAGCAGATATGTTTAGAGTTGTTGCATATCCAGCTAAATTGGGGATTGTAATTAATGACATCTGTTGTGGGAGTTTTGTCAAGAGTATTTGCAGGTCATTGCTAGAGGTTTGTAATGTCTGTGTAATTGCTGTCCCATGTCACAAAGGTTGTTTGGTTCCTTCAGTCCCTTCTTTTCCCCCCACTTTTTTTCAGAAATGTCAATGGGATTCATTTTGCCAGTCCATAAAATTCACGCTGAAAAGTATGGCCCTCAGCTAATGCCAGGAAACCTTCTGGAGGGAGGGAAGAAGGAACTGTTTTAGCAGGGTAGCCATCAAGTCCTGAAACAGGCGTCTCCAGAGACTATTTCATTCTGCTTATTTTAGAAACGTGTCTCTTCCTGCTCCTTTTTTAACCAGAGCCTTCATGCCTGAGGGTGGGGGCTTGGCTGTGTGACCAGTGTAGTCCAGCACACAACAACAGGCTCTGTGGCTGAGCAGCAGGAGCTTTTGCTTCCTTGCCCCCTCCAAGTTCTCTTTTTCTCCATCCTCATCTCACCACTTCTGCCACACCAGGATAAGCTGTTTTGTACCCAGGTGGAAGAAACAAGACCCTTTCTGTGTTGGATTAGTTTCAGACAGACTTTTTCTTGCTCCAGCTCTCCTGGTGACCACAGTAATGCTGGCATTGATCAAAAAGGAAATGAGTAAGAATAATCAGCCAGGAGGTTGATTAACAAGGGCAAATAATCAACAAGGAGCATGGGGCAGCTCTCTTAAGTGACTGTCCATCTTTGCACTGCATGAAAGTGGCTGGAGTGGCTCTAGGAGGAATCAATTCCATCCAGCATTTCTGAACCAAGATTTAAACCCATGAAAGCACAGCTCATGCAGAGGTGTCAGGCTGCAGGAAGCATGAACACGAGCCCGAAAGTGTGAGTTGTGTATTCATTTCCAGGTTTATAAGTGCAATTAGAGTGGTGTGTGGGGATATGAGTAAGTTGGCTGTCTGGATACTGCCTCAAAAAGGTGGCGTGTGCACGGCAGGTCAGCTCTTACTGTACACTGAAATATTTCCCCTGTGGTCATTGTGTGTTTCAGTGGAAAGCTTTGCAGTAAGGCACAGTTCAGAATGCAGTAGGGGCAGATGCCATGTAGTGTTTTCCTTTGCTTGCCATCAGCTTGGTGGATACTGGATTACTGGGTCAGATGAGAAGCAGCTCAGCTGAGGGGCATAATACTGCAGCAAGCTAACATGTTGTTGTTAATATTGCTTTAATATCTTTTTTCCTTGATCCCATTTGCCCTGTTAATTTTCTGCAGAGATGCTATTGCCATTCTAATAAATAAATCTATAAAGACTTGAGTACTGTGGAGTGGTTAATTTCTAAATATCTTGATGATTACCAGAATGTGAAGGTTCTAAATACTTAATTTGCAAATTCAAAATTCTATGGAAAAATAATCCTTTTTTCAATTGTCAGTTAATGAGTCTCTCATTTCAAAGTAAAAGCTCCAGAAATTTCCATCAAAGCTGATTTGATAAATAAAAAATTTTCTTCAAGCATTACTGTTTGTTGAGACAGTTAGCAAAAAAAAACAACTTGGAAAGCATTGAATCCAAACATTCAAGGTTATGTCCATGTTTGTTTTCCTAAAATATTTAACAAAACTAGAGTATGGTTCACAAATATGCAGAAATAATTTTAAAATGAGTTTTTCAACAGCGCTCCATTTGTAGCCTTTTTAAAAGGATCCAAGTGGTGGATTAAAGAGATTTTGGTCTCTTGGCTTTGAGCTGCTTTTTTGCAGGAGAAAAAAAAACACCTTTTCAAGGATTCTGGAATATTTTTCAAGGATTTAGAAAGGGGAGAACAAGTATAATAGAAAATAGTTAAATGTTGCATAAAAATATTAATTTATTTCTTGTAACAATTGAGGTTTTTTTCTGTTGCAGTCATCTGTGGTTGAACACTGACACGACATGTAGTTGTAGCTCCACCAAGGGTTTCCAAAGGCTTGCTTTGGCCATCTAGTGTACTCGGGAATTACTTGTTTGGGTTTATTCCCTCAGTGGAAAACCTGCGAGAGGGCAGTTCCCGGTGATGCCTGGGGACTTGCAGGGGAGTGCGTTTGACGCTGCAGCGGCCGGCAGGAGGGTTGGAGGCTGAGGGTGTGCATGGCTTTGCTTGCATTGGACAGCAGTCAGAACTGAATCCAAACTAGCAGCTCTCTGCTCGTGTTTTCCCAGCCCTCGGCAGCTGGGAAAGCTGTTAAGCTGTGGAGGTAAAGGAAGCGAGCTGAGCTGAGCTGAGCTGTGTGCGTCGGAGAGCAGGCCTCGCTCCGGGAGAGGCATTGGCGCAGCCATATATGGAAAAGGACATTTTCCTTGTTAACTTTACCGGGAGGCTGTGCCCAGAGCTGCCTTCATCATGCGGGTGCATTTCCACTGGAACGTTTCTCTTCCAAGTGGTCTTAATCATAGCTTTAGCACTGTGTCACATCTTTGCTGACTTATTTATAAAGTACGTGAGGACTTGCTGTGCATCCACTCTCAGTCTGCCCTAAAAAGGTGAACTGTTTATAATTTTCTCATCTAGGCTGGCAGAAAAGATGGTATTCAACTGGTGCCAGTAGCTTGGCTTTTTTCTTACTGAAAAACCCACCCTGTTCTGGGCTGTACTAAAAGCAAAACTGCTTCTCAAGTAACAAAATATCCTTTCAGTTGAGGGAAGCAAGGTTTACTGAACACTACATACCATAAAACCAGGAGAGAAGGAACCTAGAAGTTGAGCAACCTGGTAAGACCTTGCTGTCCAGACTCCTACTTTGGTAGGTGAGCTCCTAACCATGTAACCACTGCCTTTCCAAGCCTTGGTTCAGTCCCTTCATCTGTCTTCCACTTGCTCGCGTTCCTTGGGTCACCGTTCCCCTCTGATCATGGTTTGTGGTTGCACAGAATGAACTTAAGTGATTACTTATAGAGGGGTTTAATAAAAGAGTGTTTCTGGAAGGGAGTTTTTGTGAATGAAG